>NC_092417.1:141478716-141586216 GCF_040894005.1 Engystomops pustulosus | reverse complement strand
TAGCCGGGATTGAGCGGAGCGGGAGCGGAGAGCGAGTGAGCGGACCAGGGGGCGGGGAGCCGGGGGCGGTGTTTAGCCGGGATTGAGCGGAACGGGAGCGAGCGGGGTTACTTGTCACCTGTGCCGGAGGGGGGGAGGGGCGGAGTGGCGGGGGGCGGCTCCCCATGCAGCAGGATGAGTGGGCGGGCAGGGGCTGGATCGCCGGGGAGGCGCTCACCAATGCCCGGAGGCGGAGGGCGGCGTTCGGCTCATGAGGGGGGGCACGGGAGGTGCGATCTGGTGGGGGCCCCTAGGGGGGGCAAGATGGTGGGGGCCCCGGGGCTAGAGCCCCGGGAGCCCCGCCTATAATCCGGCCCTGACAACATAACACTCCATTACTACACAAAACATCCAGTGCCACATATGGCCATGTGCAGAGGGGGGCCGTGTATGAGTCCATCTCAAGTTCCAGAGACATCCCTTGTCTTGCAGTTTTCACAGAAAAATAGGCACCACAGCTTTACACTTTCTTCCCTGATAATGTGAGTGTGGCCTAAAGAGTTGTGTGCAGTTAAAGGACATTATTTCCCATTGGGGTGCATCACGCCATACCATCCCTTTCCGGAGAGCAGCAGCATGTGGTGTCACCTTGACAGTGCTTGGTGGATCCAGCATAGCTCTGGGGCCACCCCTAACCCGGGCACTGCACACCACATGTCGGAACGGGGTTAAATTATGAAAATCCTATTCACACAGGGACAATTTGGTCAGGTCGATTTGCGACCCTTAACCAACTACAGTTCTTTATGGGTCCCATATTAACCCTTTTTACATTCTTAAATGGAAAAATTTAAATAATAAGCTTAAAGGGAACCTGTCAGCAGAAATTGACCTAATAAACCACTACCAGTAGGTTGTCAAGCAGCTGAACACCTTCAATATAGGGTTTATTTCATGACCCAGTGTGGTGGCAGTATATAGAAAATCATCTTTGAAGTGAGATGTAAACTGGTTGTATAAATTCAAGGAAGTGGAGATTTTAACACTGAAGTCAAGCTCTCTCTTCCTAAGAAAGCCCCCTTCTCTGTCCTGCATCCAGAGACATCACTAACCAGATCTCCTGAAGTCCAATACGTGACCTCAGTCACAGAGGACGAGGCGTTCAGAGCTCCCCACCTTGACTTCAGTGTTAAACTCTTGCCACCACACTGGACCATGAAAGAACCAAAAACTAGAAGGTGTTATGCTGTTTGACAATATTCTGGTAGTGGTTTATTAGGCCAATTACTTGTTCCTTTTAAATACTTACCTATATGTAGGTCTGATTAGGTACATCAGGAGATCCCCTGATGAAGCCAGTGCAGTATCCTGGCTATACCTATGACACCTGTGCAGTGAAGCCGGGGTGTCATGCTCCGGCTTCACTTGCTGGTAATCCCAGGTGCCGAGGGATCGAAGGACCGAGGTGAGTATAAAGTTTATTTTTTTTTAACCTGAATGCTTAAAAATCATCCAGGGCGTTTTGGGATACTAAACCACCGGTTCATATGGACCTGTGGGTGGTTTAGTGTCCCAAATCATCCTGACAGATTCCCTTTAAGAACAAACCTACAGAACCTGTACGTAACCCTAGGACTGCCTGTATATGGACACAGCACTGTCCACTATAACCTCTAAACTAAATGACACTGACACAGCACATTATTGTAGATGTACAGTAATAGAACTTGAGCAGCTTGTTTAAACCACATCAAGTTCCAGTCACAACGTTAATATGGGTCTCCCGTAGGAGAAACTGGGAGCAAAGTACTCAGAATTTTGTGAACATCCCCCCACGGATTCACTCCCTAAGCCGTGAATAAGGAGCCAATTGCTTTTAGAATCCTCCTTTTACATTTACCTTTCTGTTACGTAGTCTACAAGTCAGTCTATAGGAAATGTCATGAACTTGAACACGCTAAAGCGTCTATGACCTGAGATGTAGCTCTTGGGTTTTTTTTGCATCATCTTTGAGCATCACAGCCTTGAAATTATGTGTGACATCATATGACCATGGATCGGTTATATCCCCAGAAAGTAAACAGTGAAGCTTCCAATAGGCTGACAGCAAGCAGAGGTGTAGAAAACAGAGAGGAAGTGATACAGAAAGCAAAATGGAAAATTGTACAACTTTTCACATACAATATTAATTATTTGCTGAAAGTGGATGACCCCTTTAAGTATTTACCATGATTTTTCTATTTTGGCCTAGTGTTCGGTAAATGACACCTGGGTGGTTGAGGTGTGTGAAGGGGGTGTGCCTGGTGGCAGAGTGGGTTGGCACTTAATGGTCCTGCCCCTGCACCTAGCTATAGCCTGCGCCCATTCAGGCTGGGTCTTGGATATAATTGACATCAAGAGACTGGAGCCTCCAAAAATAATTAAATGTGCAGGAGGGGTGGGGGGAACATCATACTCTGGTGTATCATGTTCCAGCTAATGATAAAACGCC
Organism: Engystomops pustulosus; assembly: GCF_040894005.1. Lineage (NCBI taxonomy): Eukaryota > Metazoa > Chordata > Amphibia > Anura > Leptodactylidae > Engystomops > Engystomops pustulosus. The sequence goes on along the minus strand of NC_092417.1, from coordinate 141,583,746 downwards.
CCCATATAATTCAGTGTAACGATAGACTAAAATGTTGACTATCCCTCAATCTATCACTGTTGGTCTTGATGTTGCAAAAACCTGGCTTATTTGTATGTTATACTGCAGTAATTGTTTATATATTTTTTGCTTTCCAGTCACATCTTAGTACGACTGTCCAGACACCAGATTTTGGCAAAACCTATTTCACAAACATGATCAGAGACAATAGCAGAAGGCTGATTCCTGAACATCCTTATCCTGCTCAAAGTGACTCAAGGGTATTTGTATATTTTGTGTTGTAATCTAAATCCACAGCATCTCCCAGGGGCATAAAATACTCATCTAAAACTGAAAGGGTTTTACGGAGATTAAAAAAACTGTGGGGGGGCATGAAAAACAATAAACTACATACAGGCGGTCCCCTACTTAAGGACACCCGACTTACAGACGACTCCTAGTTACAGACTAGGAAACTTTTGAAATTTTTTGTCTGGATCTACAATTATAAAATACAGTTTCAACTTACATACAAACTCCAAAACTATGGACCCTGTCTTGTATGTAACCTGGGGACTGCCTGTATATTCACCTACTGCTGCGCTCCCATACTCACTTCCCCCAGCATGGGGTACCATAGCATGGCTGGTAACCCGGGTACACACCCTCACACTGCTGTTTCTGTACGTTCTCTGCATGGAGTGCGACATGTACCATGCTGTTTGTAAAATGTCATTGTTTATATTTTCACATTGTTATAGGTATCGGGTAACGGTGATAGTAAAATTCTCTACGTGAACAACCCTGACACTGGAGAACTAAAGAGCTACCAGGTTTTATCTCAGCCCCAAGAACAACATCACATGACTCCAAATCCAGGTACTGGCTTGCCTACATTGGCGCAGCTAGATATTAGTTACTACTTACACATACATGTTTTCCCGTCTTTAAATATGGTGGTGGCCACTTTAGGAGCTGAGTATGGCTGTGGTCACACATTCTGCTAGGCGTACGTTCATAACGCGACGCTAGCGCACAGAGGGCGGTACTCGGGCCGAATGCACATGCGTTTCCAGGGAAACGCATGCGATCGGCTTATCAATCGCATAAGTTTCCCTGGAAACGCATGTGCGTTCGGGCCGAGGACCGCCTAGCGGAACGCGTGGCCGCGGCCCAAGCGTCTGCTGTTTTACACAGTGGGAGTCTGCAACAATGTTCTTTATTGGATACAGCTAGGATCATTGGCCATTAACCCCTCAGATGCCATGTTCAGATGATACCATGGCATCAGTTACTTATAGAAGCTGTTCCATAGCTCTGATGGTATATTATGGTTGATCTTACATGTTCAGTTTTTCAGATGCAGATTTTGAAACCAGGAGTGGATGAAAATAGAGGAGGAGTAACTCTTCTCATTGATAATCCTCAGGGCGCGTTCACACGTTCCGCTATCGTCGCGTTCACAGTGGGCGGGGCTCGGGCCGATCGCATACGCGTTTCCCGGGAAACGCATGCGATTAATAACCCGATCACATGCGTTTCTCTGGAAACGCATATGCGATCGCCCCAAACTCCGCGGCGCTAGCGGAACGTGTGAACGCGCCCTCAACCAACCTGCTTTTGGCTTCAAAAACTGCATCTGAAAAACTGACCGTGTGGATGCCATTTTAGTTGCGTTTTTAAATGCATCCAAAGTGCAAGTGGGAGGGGGTTTGGTCAAAACTCATATGCGTTTCATGCGTTTTGGATGCGTTTAAAAACGCAACTAAAATGGCACGTGGGAAACTGGCCTCAGGACGCGGTCACACGTTGCCTTTTCTTTGCGTTCAACGCATGCGTTTTCAACAGCTGAAGAAGAGATTTGCCTAATTACATTGATGTCAACATTGCGTTAACAAAACGCATGCATTAACCATTTGTTAATACATGCATTAAGCAATGTTAAAGCATGTGTTTGTTAACACTTTGTTAACTCATGTGTTTCTTTCACTTTCTTTGTAAACGCAATGTTGACAACAGTGTAATTAGGCAAATCTCCTCTTCAGCTGTTTAAAAATGCATGCGTTAGACGCAAATAAAACGCAACGTGAGGCCGCAGCCTTAAAGGGGTTTTCCGGAAATATGAAGTCTGATACAAAACCCATGATGCTATATATAGCTGAATAGAACAAAATTCAATGTCATTAGTTAAGAAATGGAGCTTAAGGCCGGCGCCACACAGGGCGCTTTGTCTGCGCTTGCAAACGCAAACGCAGACAAAGTCAATCAATAGTTTGATTTTATGATTCACTACAAGCCCCTTGATCCTTTAGGCCGCGGTCACACGTACCGCTAGACGTCCGTTCATAACGCGACGCTAGCGCACAGGGGGAGGTCTTCGGCCCAAACGCACATGCGTTTCCAGAGAAACGCATGCGATCGGCTTAACAATCGCATGCGTTTCCCTGTTAACGCATGTGCGGTCGGGCCGAGGACCGCCCCCTGTGCGCTAGCGTCGCGTTATGAACGGACGCCTAGCGGATCGTGTGACCGCGGCCTTAGTTCTCAGTAACTCCTCCTCTGAAAAAAGCTCAAAAAAAATCCCAAATGTGGTGAAATTTACAATAAATGTAATGTACAATAAATGACATTCTATTATAGGCTTTGTTTTTATTGTGTGGCCCAATTGACGCATACCCATATTCTTTGGTTTATATCCTGTAGTTTTGTTTTCTTTCTATAGCACATGCATATGATTTCACAGAACTGAATATGTTTCATATATTTATTTGTTTTAAGATCATCCAGATCCCCCTGTGCTGAGAGGATTTTTGCCTCTTGCTCCTACCCGACATTTTACCATACATGATGTAAGTTTATGAATAAAGTATCCTAAATATTAAATACATATACAGTGCCTTGCGAAAGTATTCCGCCCATTCGAACTTTTCTGCCTTTTGCCACATTTCAGGCTTCAAACAAAAAGTGGGACACAATTGTAAAGTGGAATAAAATGTATTAGATAGTTTAAACTTTTAAAAAATTAATAGGAAAGTGAGATGAGCGGTATTATTCAGCCCCTTTACTTTCAGTGCTCCAAACTCACCCCAGAAGGTCAGTGAGGATCTCTGAATGATCCAATATTGTCCTAAATGACTGATGATGAGAAATATAATCCCCATGTGTGTAATCCAGTCCCCATATAATTACACCTGCTCTGTGATAGTCTCAGGGTTCTGCATCATGAAGACCAAGGAACGCACCAGGCAGGTCTGTGATACTGTTGTGGAGCCGGATTGGGAGACAAAAAAGATTTCACAAACTTTAAACATCCCAATGAGCCTTGTGCAAGCGATCATATTGATGGAAGGAGTATCAGACCACGGCAAATCTACCAAGACCCGGTGGGTCCGCTATACTATTATCTCAAGCAAGGAGAAGACTGACCAGAGATGCAGCAGAGAGGCCTATGATCGCTCTGGATGAACTGCAGAGATCTACAGCTGAGGTGGGAGAGTCTGTCCATAGGACAACAATCAGTTGTACACTGCACAAATCTGGGCTAAATGGAAGAGTGGCAAGTAAAAAGCCATTTCTCACATATCCATGAAAAGTCTTCTTTAAAGTTTTCCACAAGCCGCCTGGGAGACACCAAACATGTGGAAGAAGGTGCTCTGGTCAGATGAAACCAAAATCCAACTTTTTGGCCACAATGCCAAATGATATGTGTAAAATCGTAAAAGCAACACAGCTCATCACCCTGAAGACACCATCCCCACTGTCACTCATGGTGGGGGCAGCATCATGGTTTGGGCTTTTCTTCAGCAGGGACAGGGAACATGGTTGGAGCCAAATACAGGAACATTCTGGAAGAAAACCTCTTGGAGTCTGCAAAGACCTGAGACTGGGACGGAGATTTATCTTCCAACAAGACAATGATCCCAAACATAGATCAAAATCTACAATGGAAGGTTCACAAATAAACATATTCAGGTGTTCGGGTGCGTTCACACGTTGCAGTTAAAACTGCATCGCAATCAGCTTTGAGGTGGTTTTAGGTGCAGTTTTGTCAATTGAACAGGGGAAAGACCTGATCTGAATGAGTGAATTTGATTTTGAAGGGGAAACCTGCTCCACAAATGTCTTTCACCTGTTCAATTGACAAAACTGCACCTAAAACCACCTCAAAGCTGATTGCGATGCAGTTTTAACTGCAACATGTGAACGCACCCTTACAATGGCCAAGTCACAGTCCAGACCTGAATCCAAACAAAAATCTGTTTAAAGAGCTGAAAACTGCTGTTCACAAACCCTCGCCATCCAATCTCACTAAGCTGCGGCTGTTTTCCAAGGAAGAATGGGCAGAATGGTCTCTCCATGTGCAAAACTGATCGAGACCTGATACCCCAAGGACCTGCAGCTGTAATCACAGCAAAAGGTGGTGCTACAAAGTAGTAACTTAAGGGGGCCTAATAATATTGTCGCCCCCCCCCCCCCCCCCCCAAAAAAAATGAGAATTTTATATCTTTATGTTTGAAGCCTGTAATGTGGCAAAAGGTGGAAAAGTTCAAGGGGGTCGAATATTTTTGCAAGGCACTGTATATAACTGGGGTATATATTATGGTTTGGGGATGAGCTACCTCCAGAATTGGTTGGCAACAACAACAGGGCTTACCTGCATGAAGCTACCCTCCATAGTTCTAGTAGTGATGCTGCTGCTGAGACCCATATATGACTAGCATGACTAAAGGGGCACAGCCTCAATAAGGGAACCAGAGGTGTAATTAGGAGAGGGTGGGCCCAATAGCAGACAGAATAAACACACATGCATGTTTATGGGACCCTGGAGCGAAGCTACAATGATCATCCAAATTTATTCTAGCTTCTGCTTAATTGGTGTCCTCAGGGTGCTGATATGAATGAAAGCTGTGACAGGCACTTTGTGATAAATAAGTAGGACTTAGTTGTAGTTTGGGCACTTGGTCTCTAAAAGGTTCGCCATCACTGATATAGAGTATATACACACACACATATACAGCATAAACACATCACATATACACACATAAACAATACATATGTAAATATTCACAGTCACGCAGTCTTCTTTCCCAGAATAAGAGATTCCTGTCCCTGCTGCCGGCTCTGCTGTGTACTGTGGAAGATGTGCACTGTTCTAGACATGCTATGCTGTTCAATGGTCTGCATAACATGTATATAATGGTGCACATACTCCATTATTTAGTGTTGCTGGCCAGATTGCTGGGCACCTGACACTGCGGGTTCCATAGCAGCTGCTATGGCTACTATCACTGTATTTATGCCACTGAAGTGAACCGACTATGCTAACTGGTAGGAGGTGGAAAGATAAACCAAAAAGTTTTAACCGATATCGAGCAACAGACACTTTGATAAAGGCTTCTTTCACATGAACATGTGCTACACCCAGGCCGGAATCTGGGAATAACACATGTTCAGCTAAAGAGGTGGAGAGATGAGCGCTGCTCTCCCCTCTCCATAGGGACACCTAGTGCCCGGTTGTACTTACGGGAGAAGATAGATAAAGAAAATGTTTTCTGGCAATGGTATGGTACGGGTGTGTTTTCACTGTACCGCGGCTAGGTGCCACAGGCATCTATAGGGATGGGTATATGGCCGAATATAGTGCTGCCGGATATACGTCCCTACAATGTTCGTGTGAAATGGGCCTAAGACTTTCTAGTTTTACTTTCTGGCACTTTTGACAATTCTGCCATATTTTTCTTTTTTTCTGTAGCCTAGACAACTATGACTAGGTCATCTAACCACACTCACAGTGCCTGTAGCTTTGTGCCCTCTGAATACAATTGGGTAGTGTGCCCACACACTAGGCACCCTAAATATAATTGTACTGTGTCACCCTATTCTGCCACACACAGGACCCCTGAATGAAACAGTGCCACCTACTGTGCCCCCTAAATAAATATTGTTGCATTCTGTGCCTAATACATGTAATTTTACATGACACACACAGTTCCTCTTGAATAATATTGTGCTTCTCATTGTTCCCTTGAATAAAGGAATCTTTCCACCATGTAATCTGAGTATACTGATGATACCTACTTTGCCCCCATATATAAACTCATGCCACATAAAAACCCATCCGTATCCTAATTCTAGAAAAGTTAAGTCTGTAAGTTACTGTATACAGTATAAAACCCCCTCTAAAAAGTCTAATTGTCCTACACAGATGGATATCAGAACTGTATACACATTAACTGATGATGTAGCCTGCTATTCAGACCTGGATATGGAAGGAGCATTAGACCTCGCCCTCCCAGAGTAAGAAATCATTGCATCGTTTATTACATGTTGGTGTATTATGTGACATCTGTGAATAATGCTTGTGTTTAGGGGAAACATTCCCCGAATATCCACTATTGATAGAATTACTTCCCCTGCTAATATTTCTGTGTTCTATTTACTGACATTTGCCCTATCTAAATTAGTTTCAATCGATTCCAAGAAAATGAGGGATCCAATTGTTTGCACGTTTCTTCCATATTAAATCACAGCGGCTTTCTCTACGACTTCAGGCAAAACTCTAATCTGATCTACACAGGAAACTGGAGAAAAAGGGCTGAGGAGTGCGAATACATTGTTCATTATTGAATGAGGTCACGGAGCTAGGACTGGACTAACCCAACGTCGGAAATGATAATATTTAAGAATCCAGGAGATCATGAATACAATGAACGGAATTTTCCTCCTGAGGCGCAGAGATGTTCTGTCACCTCTTTCCAATGATGATCTTTTACGATTTTATTGGATTTTCTTGTAATTTTAACTGTTTATTTTGGTTTTGTGACGTCGCTCATATGTGTTCTGAATGTAGCCATATAATTCCTGATCTGTTTTCCCTTCTATTCCTGTTACCCTTTTTGTGCCACGTGCAGAAACATTTGGCATTTTATTGGACGGGGATCTTAGAGATGATCGAGGGATTTATCAAGAGTTTTATCAAGAGTTTGCTGTTCCACCCACCAACAGGTTGGGCTGAATATACTAAGTGCTCTCTGAGAATTCTACACCAGGTTCTCCCTGGTGTAAAGTTACACTGGATGCAGCATAAGAAGGGAGGAAAGTTTTCAATTCCTGACCAATTCCTGGTCTTTTTCAAGACTTGTACATCTGCACAGGTCTACATAAATCTCGACTATTGTTTTTGTCTTAACGTCCGTAACATTTAGATTTTTTATGACACATTGGTTTTTTAAAGTGAATTTTTACCTTTTTTGTTTTATTGGGGTTTATAATAATTATAATAATTCCTTTATATAGCGAACACAGATTACGCAGCACTGCACAGAGCTTGCCAAATCAGTCCCTGACCCCATGGGGCTCACAATCTAATCAACCTACCAGTATGTTTCAGAGTGTGGGAGGAAACTGGTGGACCTGGAGGAAACCCATACAAACATGGAGAAAACATACATACACTTTGCAGATGTTGACCCTGTTACCAAGGGTGAAAACAACTGTCTTTTGTTTTAATATACTTTGTACTGACTTATTTATTTTATGAAAGTTTTCAACTGTATCTGGAGCATGAGGTTAGAAGTCTTGCACAGAGTTGTATTGAGTCTAATAAGACCTAATAGCTCTAGTTAGTTCTATGACATGCCATGTGGTCATGTGATCGCTGGGCTCATTCCTTACATTGAGCTCATCAGTACAATGTACTTTAATTCAAAGATGTTAAGTTTCTAAAATTTTTATTTTTTGATAAAAAAATGGGTTCAGGCATGGGGTCTGTTAATTTGACAGAAAGAATAGCTCTGTGTCATTTTTGAGCTACTACTTATATGGGGTCCAAACAGAACATCTGATGACAGTGTGAACATAGGCTTATGTTGGTAATATTTGTTACTGATACTAGATACTCTGTTTTTTCCATTGCTTAAAGGGGTTTTCCCATTAAAGAAAATTCTCAAATTATAACCCCCTAGTGATGTTTACACAATAAAGATCATTTTTAACCCCCATACTTTAAAATTTTACCCAGTTTGATTGATAGTTTAGCTCCTATCACTCAGTAATGGTCAGTGTAAAATTTCAGAGTGTGCAGGGAACACACAGACATAAGCAGACATATTGGGGGTCATTTACTAAGGGCCCGATTCGCGTTTTACCTACGTGTTACCCGAATATTTCCGATTTGTGCCGATTTTTCCTGAATTGCCCCGGGATTTTGGCGCACGCGATCGGATTGGGGCGCATCGGCGCCGACATGCACGCAACGGAAATCGGGGGCGTGGCCATACTAAAACCCGACGGATTCGGAAAAACCGCCGCATTTAAAAAAAAAAGTGTCGCTTGACACGCACTTACCTGCACTCAGCGAAGGACGGTGAAGTTCAGTGCATTCCGATGAACTTCAGCGCAGAAGCGACACCTGGTGGACGTCGGAGGAACTACCTTAGTGAATCCCGGCCGGACCCGAATCCTCCGCAGAGAACGCGCCGCTGGATCGCGAATGGACCGTGTAAGTTAATCTGCCCCATTGTTATTCCTTTGTGCTGACAATGTGGTTAGATTATCAGGGTACAGGTTTATCTACACTTTCATTTAGCTTCTGAACATTATACTAGTATCTGACACACAGAAAAAGAGAGATGAGACAGATCAGAGATGAGAGATGATGAGATCTATGAGATGGATATAAAACACAATGACACTCTCAGCTCTGCTACATCTAAACTATATCAAGCACTGTCCACTCTCCTATTTTCTTCCCTTCCCTGCTATAAAGATCTTATCTGTAGCTTGTAGTAAGCCTGTGCCATTGCTGCTTGCTGTCAGGAAGTGTCTGTGTGTGAGCTCATCTTGTAATGGAGGGGTAGAGATAACACTGCATCGTGCAGACAGGAGAAACAATTCATGAGAAGAATCTGTCCTGCCCGACCATAAAAAACAGAAGATTTACGGTCGGATCCCAGGGCAACCGAAATTGTGTACAACAGAACTGATAGAGCCAGGTTGGAATTATATCTGTGAAATTCTGTATTTTTGTTAATAACAGTGAAATTAGAAAATGTGTTATTTGGTTATCCTGATTATATAAGAAACTTGTCTTTGTGGTAATAACCCTTCAAATAAGGGCAATGATTTTGAGCTATAAAGCATAACAAAGCAAATAGTATTAATAGCTGGACCATCACTTTTAACTTTCTCAATCACAAGAAAGAACCTTCTTAACTTGAAATGAGGTGATCTAAGGTATCTGCTGCAGAGTAAAGCTGTAGTGCATAGTCAAATAGTTTCATGTATTTTCATACAGGTTTTATTTTATTCATATTATAGTTTTATGTTGGACACTAAGTCAAAAAGACCATGCAGCTGCTCAAAGACACAATGCTTAAAGCTGTAAGTAGGAGTTATTCTATATTTATTTTTAAGTTATTTAAAGAGGACCTGTCATCTTTCCTGGTTTACCTATTCTAATAAGTACCTAGATCCTCCATAAAATTACAATTTCTCATCATCAGTTTTTCTCCTAAAACTGACAGTTCTATCCCCAATCTCTGTGAAACTTCTTTGATACGCTATTGACCGCCACATCTAAGGGGTTAAATGGGCATGAATGAAGTTCTATCTAATATTGGTCATTGCAGTTGGATGTTGGTTGTGTATTGCCTGCAACTGATGGTATTGACACTTTCCTCTGACTTACCTCTATGAGTCGTGACATGATGGGCAGATGGGTTGAATAATATTTTACACTGATTATGTTGTGTGTTTAGAAGAGAGATGTAGGCTAAAGGCTCCTTATGTCATTTGTATCCCATTTAGTTATTGTGAGTGCTTTGCAAATGGCGAACACTGCAACAGCTGCAACTGCAGTAACTGCTATAACAATATGTACCATGAGCTGGAACGTTGCAAGGCTATAAAGGTAGGACACATCGACTAACAATGTAGCATAACCAAACTAATACTAAACATGTGAACTCCTGCCCTCAGGCCTAATCCATACTGTTTTATAAAGTTTCTCTTCCCAATCTCTAACTGCTCTACCAGGACTGCAGCACTTTCTACAGGATGTCCTGTACTAAACTATAGAAAACTGTATTTGTCACATACTGATGTTATTACATAAATAAAAATGTAAGAAGAAATGAAATAAGAAGAGCAGATAAATATACCCAAACTGTAATTGTAATTAAATAGTAAAAATGAACGTACACAGCCAGATAGATAATTATTTTACTATATATACGATTCTCCCTTTCAACACAAAAATATTTTCTTTCAGAATTAAATGATTTCTTCTGTTTTGAAGCTACTTATCAGAAATCTTCCTCAGCTGTAGAGACTTGGAGGAGACTAATCTCTTCGTGTCTTTGTCCTAGAATTAATTCTATTTTTCACAGCCCTAAATTCCTAGGATGTCTTGTGTACTTAAGTAAATCCAATGAGATTTTTTTTTTTAGTTTTAAAATATACTTAATTGGGAACTTTTCTTCATTAACAATATATGTTACAATATATGTAACAGTCAATATACAAAAATTCATCATGAATACAAACATTAATAATATCACAATCAATATTTAAAAAGCCCGTTCCCTCCCCCTTCCCTACCCCTTGTGCTGGAGAGGAAGAAAAGAAAAAAAAAAAAAAAAAAAAAAAAAAATATATATATATATATATATATATATATATATATATACACACTGTATATAACATGGAATAAGTAGTAGAAACCAGTAGTGAAGTAGTGAAATAGTTACATGAAGTGTGTAGTCTATGCTGTGTGAGCACTAAGGTTAACAACTTCACTACAGTGTTCAGAGAGCTTGCAGGATGGAGTCATCCTGCTTGAGATGCAAAGAGATACAAAGAAAGTTGTTCAGTATCACAGAGCAAGATGGAGGGACCGCGTGACACCCCATTCTGTGCAGAAGAGACTTCTGCATGCACAATGCTGCACAGTAACAAGGCTCTCCTGCTAGCTTCAGAAAGTGCACTTGGTCTGCTCCTCCCTCCGTAATGAGCAGGGAGCAGCAGCCTTTCACTCCTATAGTTAGAATCCATACTAGAGATTGGTTGGAGAATTTGGCCAATGTTGGCATGGGATCCACAGAGGATTGGTTAGATTAATATATATATATTTTTTTTTTGGACCGGTTGAATAATTTTTCCCTCAGGAAAACCCCTTTAATCTGTGTAGATAATGGTAATATACATTGTATGTGTAGTTTACTCTCTTATATGTGGATATGCTTTCATGTGCTCCAGGCTTATCTAGAACGAAATCCAGAGGCTTTCCAGCCTAAGATTGGAAAGCTAAATATTGATGATGTCAAGCCACGCCATACAAAAGGATGTAACTGCAAGAGATCTGGGTGTCTAAAAAATTATTGTGAATGCTATGAGGTAAGCGCCATGAGATGCTGCTACGTCCATGAGCATTCATCTGCAATTTGTGCAGGGGTCTTTCCGTAGAGATGCTCTTTGTAGCTGAATTCCCCTCTGGGTCGTAGATGATGTTTCACCCTTCATTAACTGGAAATTACCTACTTACCTAAACAATCTCTTTAATAGAAATCCATAGATATCCAACCATGAGAGGACATCAACCATGTTCTATGCTATGCTGATTTAAAAAATGCCATTATGAAGGAATTCTGAATAATTTCCGTAGTTTATAATAGTTTATGTCATGGCCGTACCCGCGAGCCTCGATACAGAACGCTGTTCCCACGCCCTATACTCACATCTCCTGGCTCTGCTCCAGTCCTGTCTAGTCCACGGTGCGCTTGCCGGCTCTTTAGGATTTAAAGGGCCATCGTCCTCCTGATTGGCGCTGGCTAATCCGGCTCCATTTTATAATCTGGCGGCTCCCAGTATTCCTGGCCAGATCTTAAGTCCTTCCACTGAAGTGAAAGCCTCCTGTTGTCTCCAGCTTTCCCATACGCTCCTGGTATCTCCTGTATGTTTCCAGTGTTCCTCCGTGTTCCTGGCTTCCCAAGGTTTCGCCGTGTGGCATTCCTGTATCGCTGTGGTGTTCCTGTGGCATCTCTGTGGTGTTCCTGAGGTCCTGCCATCCTGAGGTCCTGCCATCCTGTTGTTCAGTTCCTGTGTCCTGCTTCTGTGGTCCGTCCCTGTGGTCCTGCCTCCTCTAGTCTGTTCCTGCATTTCTGTCATCATGTGTCTCATCGTGCCTGTACTCCAGCCCGTGCCTGCATTCCTGTTCCGTGTCCCAGCTATGAAGTTCCAAGGTTGCTTCCAGCACTGTATTTCTCTTGTTTTCACAGGCTCGGACTGTTGCTACCTTGGCTGCCACCACGGGCCTAGTCGCACCCGTGGAACGACCTGGTGGCACCCCGCCGCAGCAAAACCATTCTGCTTTCCGGCGGGCACAGGCAAAGACCAGGTGCCACTTAGACTCTGGTTCCAGATTGCGGCTAGCTCCTTCACCTCCCGCGGTAGTCCGGAGGGTCCACAGACTCTTCCAAAAGAGACTTTGCCTTATACACTTGTCCCTACAAGTGCCTTTTGTGACAGTTTATTTCACATTACTGGGCTCCCTGCCAGCAGCTTGTAGTGAGTCCTGGGGCAGGCAGCTGCAGCCTGTGTTTCCTCATGCATTCTTCCTCTCCTCCACACCATCCTCCTCCCCCCTGCCTGCTCAATGCACATGACAGGAAGTGGGGAAGGAGCTGGATGATTGTAGTAGTGATGAGAAGTTCGGCTCTTCTTAATGAGCTTGGCACCGCTCACACTCACCACTCCTGAACCGCTCCCTATTAAATATATAATAGGGAGCCTTAGGCCAGTCAGTCACCCCATTCCACTTTTAACCTGATTCCATCACTAGAATAAAGAGCAGAGGAGACTGACACAGGCACAAAGGCTGCATCTGCCCTTTCCCCCCAGGGACTCGCCACATACTGCTGGCAGGGAGAATTAATGTAAAGTATATAAACTACTGAAATGATGCAGAATGCCAACAAAGACATTCTTAAACATGTCACCAGCTAAAAATGACATCTCTTGTGACAGGTTTACTTTAAAGGTAATTGTTTTTGCTACCCATAAACATTTATATACAAGAAGAAAGAATAAGTATCTGCAGAGATAGAAGCCCAATCATGCATATGTAGATTCTGCTGCTGATTCTACTAAGTTTTCTTTCTCACACCAGACCAGATATAAGTCAAGGCTGTTCATTCCTGGTTTATAGTGTCCTACATGGTGCTGTGATCTGAATCACATCTTTTCTCTGTGTGCTTTGTTATCTCAGTATGAAGCCTCTGCTGAGCCCTTGGAAAACTGACAATGAGAGGAGCAAACAAGTAGGATATAAAGGATAGAGGTCATATACAGGCTAGATATAGTGTTGCTCCTCATGTATTAAAGACAACTTATTCTGAAATCTAACTTGCCACAATGAATATGATGCTTTTGATGCTGCTCTAATAGCATAGGTTTGAAGTTTTATCAGTTCAAGTATTGAATATCTACGATATAAAGTAAGTTTATAAATGTTTTCTTTTTCTGATTTATTAAAGGCTAAAATAATGTGCTCCTCTATGTGTAAATGCATGGCGTGTAAAAATTATGCAGAGAGTCCACATTGCAAGTACCTTAGGAATAAGCAGCAATATGCAGATACAGAGAGGTATTAATAATGCATAGCATTAGATCATATTATGTGCATACTGTATGTGTATATTATATGTATTTTCCTGGATAGAAAAAGACATGAAAACAATACTGAGATTAAAATAATATAAAAATAAAATTGCTTTCCTAACCGCCTGTACTGAGGAAAACAAAATGTGCTTGGTCAAGTGCCAAGGTGGATGCCTGGTCTTGAAAACTTAAAAAAAAATCCATGTATACTGTGCTCATCTATTTTTGGCATTACTACTATGAGACTGTACTGTGGATAAATGATAACAATTGAACATGGGCAACTCCTTTGATCCTTTCAAGACCATGGGTTATTGTTATCTAATTGTCCAGGTCATATATTTCAGTTCTAGTCTCTAAATGAGGATATATTTGGGGTAGCTTTACATATCATAACAATTTTTATACATTGTGCATATAGTCTGCAAACCGTCAGTTCCAACTCTTCCTGTTGTTCTCAATGATTACTTCAGCTAACATGTCGGAGAAAGGTAAATTTCAGCTGGAACTTCTGAAATTATATTAAAGAGGAGAATTTCGCCTTTTATAACGCATGAGGATTGTGTTTCTAGGTGCCACAGATATCTGCACTAAAGTTGCAGTTGGGAGAGGGAGTTGTATTTGAAAATGCACTCTTATCAGTGGATGTCTCCAGTTTTGTGGCATCTGGAAACAAAATTCCTTTTTAAAATGAGACTAGAACTGTGTCTCTAGATGCCACAGTTCAGAAGATATAGCAGTTTGCTGTTTGTTTTGTCATATATACCCACGTGCTATCGGTATGGTATATGTGGATAAAGCCTTGTGGCAGTTATGAAAAAGTAAAATAAAATGCCTGTTAGCAGAATACAAACTGTAATCTGGGCTATAGCTTGTGGAGCTATTTAGTGATGTATTACTAGACTAGACATTTGAAGCTATTTGTTCTTTATTCTTCATTAATTTAAGAATCCTCTCTGTGCCTATCTCCTTTTTCTTACTCGTGTTGTGGGGAGGGGCTATAAAAACATTTTAAAAAAGTAAAAAAAAAAAAAGGTAAGGTGTCGTCGCTTCCCAAAAAGCCCCTTGTATGAAAATATAAAAAATGATTATTCTTGGCCGTGAACGTGAAAGTAATATGAAAGTAGTGGAAAATAGCGTCTCAAATTGATATGCCAGCACGTACCGCAAAAATTAACACTGTACAAGTGTTAAAAAGTTGTTGGCCTGAGAATTTTGCAAAATACAAATATTTTTAATGTACCAAAGATTTTAATATTTTTAAATCTATTCAAACCTAACAAAACCTTTTTTGGGGTTTGTCTTTAATGTTGATAATGGAAAATGTAATGGAGAAGTTTCAATAAAAATGATCTGATAAAAAAAAAACCTAACAAAACCTATATAAATTTGGTATCCCTGCGATTGTAGTGACCCAAAGAATAAAGAGAAAGCGTTTTTTGGAGTGCTAAATAAACCTCTAAAAACAGCTTACAAAAAAACGCCACAAATGTGTTTTTTTTGTCAATTTCACTGCACTTGGAATTTTTTTCCAGCCCTCCAGTTTATTGCATGATATAATAAAAAGTACAATTTGTCCCACAGATAACAAGCACCCATACACCTCTGTAAACGTAAAATAAAAAAGTTATTGCTTTGAGAATGAGGGAAGTAAAAAATAGAAACGCTAAAACAAAAAGGGCTGAATCCTGTAAGGGTTAAATGAGGAAGGAAGGCAGAGGAAAACGAAGGATATAGAAATAGATTTCTTTGATAAGTCATATTACAAAGTTTACTACTACAATCCGCACTATTCATTTACACAATTTTGTTTAACCCTTTAAGGACAAAGCCCTTTTTCCCTTTGGCATTTTTCCCCACGCTCACTTTCAAAATTACATAACTTAATTTAATATTCCATACTGTGTATTGGGAAGCTAGAAAAAAATTGGAATTGCCAATATGGAATTTTGGTGCTATTTTCCTTTACAGGCTTCAACGCTGGGAATAACCATTTTTATATTTTGATAGATCAGCACTTTGGGACGTGACAATACCTTGCATATTTAAGATTGTATTCGTTTATTTTTATATCAGTTTTAAGGAAAGGGGGTACTTGAATGCTAGGCGTCTGATGGATCCTGCCATATACTGTAATACTACTGTATTTTATGATCCATAACAATGTGCATCTGCCACACTGTTGTATCCTGCGCTCTTTGACATGCTTGGAAGTCTCACATAGACTCCTGGCTGTCAACTGATCACCTCCCCCCCCAGATAACTTCCCGGCACCGCCAGCATGTAAGTGCTGCCGGTGGCCTTGCCGGGGGCATTTAAATGGTTAACTATCGCAATCAGTTCCAGCATTGATCGTGGGTGTTTGCTGCATTATGTAGCAAACACCCGGTGTATATAAAAAGGGTTCAGCCTGTGAGCCCTCTTCATGCACCCATTACCGCACCAAGACGTTGATGAACCTCATGGTGCACCGTAGGGTTAATGTTTTGTTATGCTTTAAGGCCATAATTTACTTATATACAAATTCATCTGTAATATTAATTTATACAATTTAGTTATAAAGTTTAGTTACACTCAAAATACGACCTTGTATATTTATTATAGTCATGATTTTTTTTCTTCTCTAGTATTTTACGGACGTGCGCTTCCATAGAAGTTGTGAGAGCTGCATGTGCCTGTCTTGTAGCACGGGCCGAAGTAGCTGAAAGAGAATCTTATTCGTCTTGCTTTGCGGAGCAGATGATAATTGAAGAATTTGGTAAATGCTTACAACAGATGCTGCAAAAACACTTGGGCTAGTAAAAGTTGTTCCTTATCTCCAGATAAGTTTATAAATATTTGAATTCTTAAAAATCGAATTTGGTTGAACAGTGTTAAATTAATTACATGAACCAGTTAAAAAGACTTGAAAGATTTTGGCATTTGGGATTCTTTTCACAAATTTGAGACTTGAATGCTATGAATAAACATTAACAGTTATGTAATTTGTTTTACTTTTTTTTTGTTATGTTGTATAAAAAAATCAAAAGATTTTTAGTATTGGGGATGGAGCACTTAGGAAACTAGTAAGTTCCATAGAAATGAGTCCTGCCATGGTTTTTTATTGCAACACTTGAATGGCATTTGTACATATCTCCCATTCACTATGCTGCTAATATTAATATCTGCGTATTATATGCTGTCAACTGTAACCTATGTTTTTCTGACGTAAGGCTTTTTTCACAAAGGCGTATTCTTGCTCGGTCATAGCCCGTGCCATATACTGCCATATGTCTGTCCCTACCGTCTCCATAGCGAGACATGGCTCCCCGCCACAAACACAGGAAAAGATAGGGCATGCTCTATCTTTTTCCCGTGAACAGTTTGGTGGCACATGTGTGTGCTCACCGCACTGCGGCCGGACGCCATAGGAATCTACTGGGACGTATATCTGGCAAAATTTGGCACTGGATATATGTTCTCACAGCGTCCATGTGAAAGGCGGCCTTAAAAAGTTTTCCAAGAATGTAAAGTCCATCAATAAAGGGGGCTGGGATGCGGTGACAAATTCAACCTCTGTCTGTGTCACAGCTCTTTATAGGTGAATGGAGCCCGCCCCCAGTGCACTGGCAGACTGATTTGCATATCCATAAAAACAACATTATCTCAGCGTTGCTTCATTGGGTAGCGAAGCGTTAGGGAATTGTCCTCTTATATGTTAGGTTATTTTAGGTTATTGTATTTAAATTTATCAGTTTTATGTTTTTCTCCTGACGTTTGAGACTGTTTAATTAAAATGTTAAAAAAAACATGAAGTCACATAATGTTGAGGTTCTTTGTAAAAAATGTTTTTCAAGTCTTGGTTTACTAATGCTGTATTCATTTTGGCTGGTATGGGCCCCAACAGTCGAAGTGAAGATGTCAGCCCAGCAGCAAAAATGCAATAAATCATATTTTTATGCAAAAAATTGTGTATATTTTTATTTTTTTATTTTTACAGTCTTTTTACAGTCTGGGCCTTCTGCTCTGTCCCTTCTCAGGCTTTGCACAATACCTATTGTAGTCAAATTAGTCTAAACAGTGCAGGGTTCTATGGTGAACTTATGCATGAAATGTATTGTTCATGAGATTATCTATCATTAAAGGGAACCTACCACCACGATACTACCTATAAAGGTAGAACAGGTGGTAGGTGCATGTATGGGACGTGAGGATAGCCCTTTTGAGAGATAATCCTCATGTCCCCGCTATCTTTTATAAAACTTTATTACCCTAATATGTAAATTTTGTTAAGCGGCTATTGGGTTGTGGAGTAGCCTCTTTACTCCTCCTACCCTGACACCTCGAAGCTGCGCGCCCTCGTCCTTGGAGCTGTGGCCGCACAGCTGCTGGCCTGCCGTTCTGCGCATGCGCAGAACTCCGGCTTCTTGGACGAAGGCGTGCAGTTGCGAGGGGCTGCGCCGAAGATGTCAGGGTAGGAGGAGGGAAGAGGCTACTTGGAGTAGCCGCGATGTGTAGCCTAATGTCCGGCTACTCCACGCCCCAGTAGCCGCTTAACAAAATTTAAATATTAGGGTAATAAAGTTTTCTTAAAGATAGCGGGGACGTGAAGATTAGCTCTAAAAAGGGCTATCCTCACGTCCAATGCATCTAACTACCACCCGTTCTACCTTTATAGATAGAATCGTGGTGGTAGGTTACACCAAACTTTTTTGAAGACAGATTGGAGATCGTTCAAGATATGGAGGTTTGTATAGAATTTAGCAATATGTCTACAGAAATATTCTCAAACAGTAATTCCAAAAGTCAATGTTATTACTCTAAGTACATTATGGGTTAAAGGAAAACAAAACCTTCAACAAAACTTTGTAAATGAGTAGTAAAGATTCTGAAGATAATTCCAAAAACTCTGTAATATACTTTATTTGAAAAGAACTGTTCCTGTGTCCTTCTTTATTTAAAGGAAAACTACCTTGCCACGACCTATTGTAAGGCCTTATTATGGTTTTAATTCAATAAAATCTTGTTGAAACTAAAGGCAGTTTACCACAGTGGTAGGTTTCCTTTAAGCAGTTTGTAAAAAAGGAACCCGATAAAGGGCCTAATGACTGAACCTTACAGACAGTCCCTGGATAGTCTAATCTCCTCAGAGAGCTGAAGCAAGGAAAATATTCTCTAGCATCAGTATCCTTATCTATCTGAAGTGAACAGAACTCTGAACGCTTTCAGAAACATTGCTCATTACAGGAGAAAGAGCAGAAAAAGGGCACAGAAAAGCTGTTTTCTTTAAAGGAAAACAGCCACTTGAAAAAAGTGGTTGTTGCCCAGTAGTGGATTATAATATAGATGGTTTGGGCTGTAGCTTGGGGCCCACACAAACCACCCACCAATGTTTATACTTAGGGCTCTAAATAAATATTTCAGGGCCTTTTAACGTCATTTCAGGACCATTGAAGGTCCTCCAAAGGTCCGGAAACTGGAGATTGAAAGCAGGCAGAAGGGACGCATCCTTCATTCTCCAAGAAACTTGATTTTTTTACCATATCTTGGGAAGTAGAGGATATAATATTCATACAGCCCCAGACCCATGGCAGTCTTAATCCTCCCCTGTTGTTGTCAGAGGTCAAAGAGGTCACATGACAGCAGTTTGATCCGCCAGATCATGTCTTGAGAAGTCCCAGGATGGGCGAGATATAGCGATAAACATGCTATTTCTCCTACATTGGAGATGGTGGAGGGAAGAAGTGAACGCAAAGTATTTCTGTATAGAAGCAGATTCTCTCACAGATGATGTCCCATATTGAATAGGGATTGACACATTCTCAGACTGATTGCAGTGAGATTTATAGGAATGATATCCAGGGCCGCATCTGCCATGAGGCGAGATGAAAATCTCGCCTCAGGCGGCGAAATTTGGGACCATAATGTGCGCGATTCGGGTGGCGATTGCCGCCTGAATCGCCTACATGAAAAATCAATCGCGCCTGTCTCTTTAAGAGCGAGACGCGAATGATGTACAGAGAGGCCGGCACAGATCCTTCTGCCCGTGCCGCTCTGTTGCTCTGGAGGACTCAGGCAGCATGCGATGACGTCACGCTGCCTGCGTCCCTTCACAGAGCACAAGGGTGCTGAAGACCCGGGAAGAAGACGCGAACGCCGGCGGGGGAGCGTGACAGGAGTCGAGGTGAGTTGATTGCTTCATTATTTTTATAAAAGGCGGGCTGTATGACTAAGAAAACGGGGGGCAGTATGACTAAGAAAATGGGGGGCAGTTTATCTAAGAAAACGGGGGGCAGTATATCTAAGAAAACGGGGGCAGTATATCCTTGAATACGGGAGCTGCTTATTTTATAATAAGAGGGCAGTATATCTAAGAAGACGGGGGGCAGTATATCTAAGAAAAGGGGGGGCTGTATGACTAAGAAAAGGGGGCTATATGACTAAGAAAACGGGGGGCAGTATATCTAAGAAAAGGGGGTCAGTATATCATAGAATACGGGAGCTGCTTATTTTATAATAAGGTGGCTGTATATAACAGAGGCTGCATATTATAAAATAAGGGCTGTATATTATATAATATGGGAGGTGAACTGGACATTATGTAACCTGGGGGTGGCTTTCAACCATAATTTAACTACATATTATATAATCAAGGTGGGCTGTATATAATATAGCTTGTGGGTGAAGCATTATATGGGAGGGGGCTGTATCTTTTATAAATATAGGAGGGGGCTGTATTTAAAAGGGAGGGTGGTTAATATGGGGTACTGTATGTAAATAAAGTGAGTGGGGGCTTGATTTAAATAAAATTTTGGGGCGGTAAATCTGTATATAGTTAAACGTGGGAGAATCTGGATATAGGGGGTCAGATTTTAATTAAACTATAGGAGCTGTATATAATGTAATTAAGGGACAGGAGCTTTTATTATAAATTTTTAAATAAATGAAGAAGGGATTCTACCGTATATCCCCTCTGTGTGTGGTGGTGGTGGTGGGGGGTAGAGTGGTCCGTTGTGTCATGAGAGGTGTACAGTATATGATTTAGGAGCGCTGTTACTGTAAGTGACTGTGATATATTATTGGTGCAGCGCGGAGATGTGGTGCCGGGAGCTGAAGACATCTGCCAGCAAATTCAACAGTCCTGGGTGGGAGAAGATGCAATGATGTCGTCTTCCTGAGGGAGCAGATCATCACGGGTAAGGTACTAGATGCCACTATTGTCTGTGTCACTGACCGGCTTGTGGTACCACGTGTGATGTCACTGAGGGCCAGTTACTAATTTTAAGTAATGTTGTCAGCATTTTTTTTTTTAAATGTGGAAATTCAGTAGGTCAAACATATCCTGGAAGCAGGGGAGGTCTGGTGTTGGGGGCGTCATTTTAATTTTCGCCTCAGGCAGCAAAAACCCTAGAATCGGCCCTGATGATATCACTTTGTTACAAGAAAGAGAGAGAATAGACGAGATTTTAATTTTTTCCTATCCATTATCTGTTTGTCCATATGTTTATTCAGCACTTCTCCGAGAAGTTTCCTCTACATCGCAGATTCCTATTAGTGATATGACTGGGGCTGACCCCGCACATAGCCACAGATCCTGTATGTATATAGGGTGCCATGCATTGTAGCGCATAGCTGATGCTTATTGTGTATTGTTTATTGCAGGATAATCTCTGTATTTATTAATGGCAGTGAAGTTGTGTAGAGGTTACATCTGCCCCTAATCCGATGACGCCGCTACATCTCCTATATTGGCACAGAAGCGATTCTGTCACACTTCCTGAGAGCGTATTCCATATTAATAAGGGAGATATGTACTGCGGCCGGATATATTGCTGTTCTGTTGCAGGGCATACACAATGCTGAGTTTACTAGTAATGTATTCTGTGGATTAGGAATGCAAAATGTCAAATGTTTATATGTTTTATGAATTGAAAATCTATCTGTCATTGTTCTATGTTATCATGGATACAATTTGGAAAAAAAATAACATTTTCTAGCTAACTGTACATAGTCTTTTTGTAGCATCTGCTACAGTCTGGCACAGAATTCAGCTTCAACATTTTTGTTCTCTGAAAATCTCCATAGATGCAAAAATAAAATATGGCAGGCTGAAGTTAAACTCCTTTGTCACTTTGATGCCCAGATGTCTTTAAAATAAAAATCTATAACTTTTTTATTTTTCCATGTACAGAGCTGTGTAACAAATTACACTTCAAAATGGTTGTATTTAATATTCCATGCCGTGTACTGGGAAGCGGGAAAAAAATTCCAAATGCGGTGAAATTCTTGTGGGGTTGGATTTTACTGTATGCCCCAATTGACATGTCTACTTTATTCTTTGGGTCAGTACGATTATGGGGATACCAAATTTGTATAGGTTTTATAATGTTTTCATACATTTACAAAAATTAAAACCTCCTGTACAAAAATTTTTGGGGGGATTTTGCCGTTTTCTGGAGCTAATAACTTTTTTATACTTTGGAGTACGGAGCTTTGGGAGGTGTCGTTTTATGTGGCTTTTGATGGCGTTTACAATGTTATCATTTTCAGGACTGTACGACCTTTTGATCACTTTTTATAGATTTTTAATTCTTTTTTAAAATGGCAAAAAAGTGGCATTTTCGACTTTGGGCAATTTAGTAGTACATTTTGAAAAACATAATTGATGTGGCAGCACCTTATAAAGAATGTGTTATGTAACACTCTCCTTATTCTTTTTATAAGGGGCACTGTATAAAAAAATTGTAAGGGGCAATAAATAGGTAAATTTATTTATTTAAGGGTGTCATATATAAAACAACCATATATTATGTAATTAATTAAGGGGCACCGCATATCATAGTATAGTAATATGGATATGTATTTGGGGGTCATAATAAAATTTTTTTTGTATATATAAGCATAAGGCACAGAGTGGTTTTTCTATATTGGGGGGGTTTGCTTTGTACATTCTTTAGCATCAAATTGTGGGACATTTCTGTTATCCAGGTGACTTTATACCTGTAATATTTTTAGGAGCGCAGTGTTGGGGATGTGCTGCCGAGAGCTGAAGACATCTGCCTGAAAATTCTGCAGCACGATTTTTCGGTGAATCTGGATTTAAAGGAGGAAACATGTCACGTATGAGGGATAAGATCCCACATATTCCTGTGTCAAATCACTATTGTGCTGAGTGACTAACCTTCTAGTGTGAGAGGCTCATTGCCCCTATGGATATATTACTACACAAGCTGAGAGCTAGGCGTGACTTGTCTATGTGGTATGGGACCAGAGTGTGAGGTTATTGTCATCAGTGAATGTAATGGTTTTCAAAATTTTCTTATTGGTAGATTGGTTCGGTGTGCTAACGCGTAAGGTGCGTAACACGTACCGCTTTGATTCCATTTTGAAGCTGAATCAAAGCACAGAGAGGCGTGCCACGGCCCGATCGCAAATGCGCTTCTATGCAAAAGCATGCAGTTGGCACCCGGTGTCTTGCATTTAAACAAAACAAGACACCTAGTGCTGGTTAATGATCAGATTTGTTTGCATAGAAACACATATGCCATAGGCCATGGCTTTGATTACACTTCTAAACGAGTGGTACGTTTGACCGCAAACTTACATCCCTAATCACAGCCCAGCCACCAGCAGAAATACCATCTCTAACATTAATGACCTGACATAATGGGGCACATTTACTTACCTGGTCCTGACGCGATCCAGCGGCGTGTTCTCCGACGAGGATTCGGTCTTCCAGCGATTCACTAAGGTCGTGCACCCGATGTCCACCAGGTGTCGCTGCTGCACCGAGGTCTGCCGGAGTTCACCAACCTATTCCTGGTGCATGTGAGTGATTGATTTTGCGACACAATTCGTTTTTTAAATTCCACGTTTTTTCCTAATTTGTCGGGTTTTTTGACTGACACGCCCCCCCCCCCCCCCCCCCCCGATTTCTATTGCGTGAAAACCCAGACTCGGCTTATACTCGAGTAAAAAAAAATATAGGTTTTACCAGGTTTTTGTGGTAAAATTAGGGGCCTCGGCTTATACTTGGGTAGGCTTATACTGGCGTATATACAGAGTGTAGTTATACATGTCACTTTATACTGTAAGTGACTGTCATGTCTATAGTTGCCCAGTGTGGAGATAAGCTGCATGGAGCTGAAGACATTAGGGGGTGAATGCAGCAGCGATGAGCCATTAGCCCCCATGTTCTGTAGCCTAAGGAGCAAATCAGTAAGTTACTACATGGCTCTTCTACCTTCTACCTACCTGTACAATGGTAATTTGTATTGTGCACTGTAATGGGGGGGGGGGGGGGGGGGCAGGACAGACTAGCAGCATCTAGACACAGTACACCTCTCCCTTTTTGATTTTGGTTATTCTCTTGAACTATGAGGGAGAATAGCGGAAATCAAATACTTTTGGTAAATGGAAGCACTTCCATTGGCCATCATTTACTATAGACGTATATGCATTGAAGATTCCCTTTTGCCATTCTTTCACTATTATAATGTAAAAACACAGACTGCAGTGTTTTTTTTTATTATTATAGCCAAAGAATGACGAAAGGTAACTTTCCATGTATGGAAGTCTATGGTGGGGTTCCAGTCATAAACATTTTGAATTAAAGGGGTTCTCCGGTCACTATATGTACTTTTTTTTTAACTAACCAGTTCTTTTGCATATATTATAGTTGCACACCCTTACCTCACCATCCTGGGCTGTATACTTTCTTTTCCTTCACTTGTCACTTCACAGCTCACTGCTGCAGCTGCATAACTCCAAGATGGCTGCCCCCATTCTGCTAAAAGACTACATCTCCCACAATCCCCCTGGTCAGCCCAGCTACTTCATACAGAGGAACGTGCAGCCACTCCCCCCACCCCCCAGCAGGGAACAAGGAGCTGACTGCACATGTCAGACCAGAGACAGAGACAGTATACAGGTCGTTTCTATGGAAACTGTAAGTGTAGCAGGAGCTGACAGTGCACAGGAATGACTTTGATTTCATGAAAAGGTGGCAGAAGATTTAATGACACTGAATTAGTAAAGTGATAAGTGTGGGGAGATAAGGTATAGTGAGGTCAATCTTTGTCACTGGAGAACCCCTTTAATTAAAAAAGGGCAGATAATGTACTTTGTTATTTTATTAGGAGCCAATTAGTAAAAAAAGGAAAAACCACTTACATTCCGGTGGCCCCGGCACCCATCTCTTTCCTTCACATGCCCTCCGACGCGGTGACGCCATGACGCAAGCCACGGGAGGTCATCATCCCATGGCCTAAGTCATAAAGCAGCAGCGCTGCAGGGGGAAGTCCCTGCTGCGCTTCCTTTATAATCAGAGGTGCCTAGTGGTACCTTAGCATTTAATATAATATTAAGGCTCCACCGCTCCAGTAATCTAGTACTCCATGCGGCCTGTTGTGGCCACATGGAGTTCTACAATGACGGGTCTCAGCGCTGAGGTGAGGGGCCCCAGGACTGAGTTCCCATTTCTTAGTGCTGTGACCAGAGTCCGCACAGCAGTGTGTTGATGTGGGCCCCTCCTCCCAACTGTCCCGGTCGCGGTCGCACGCTCTGCAACCACGATGTTACATCCCTGGCTGTCTAAACAAACATAGAATAAATAGTGCTGGGAAAGATTAAGCTGTAAATGTACATGTAGGCAGCAGCAGGGTCAGTGCAGACGTTATACATAGACTATACCGGTGTCTTCATTCTGTATAGCACAGGATGACTGGTCCTCCCACATCTACAAGACTGTCACCACCAACTGAAGATGGCCATTTCCAGAGCGCCTGCTCTGGGACTTCCAGACTATACCCAGCCCTTCAACCTGTTTGTTTCTGAAAGTGAAGGACATGCAACTAGTGTCCTGGCGCAACAGCATGCCGGGAGACAACGTCCTATTGGATACTACTCTTGCCGTCTGGACCCTGTGGCCAGAACATCTCCTACTTGTTTGAAAGCAGTTAATGCTGCCCATGCACTTCTAGACAAGACTGCTGACATCGTCCTGGGACATGACCTCATCATTCAAGCTTCTCATGATCTGGCGGCAGTCCTTTCTCAGACCCAACCCAGACATCTGGCCCACCAGAGACACCTCAGACTTCAGTGTTCTTTACTTCTGCCTTCCCATATCACCTTCAAACGTTGTTCAGTGATCAATCCAGCCACTCTCCTTCCACATTCCAGGGGGGAGAAGGTGACTCAGAAGTTGCTCCAGAAGTTGAAGATCCTCATGACTGCTTACAAGTTCAATGCTTCCAGGGGTAACTACCCAGGAATTACCCCATCCTGACCTTGAACTTTGGACAGACGGCTCCAGGTTTGCAGACCAGTCTGGAAGGTACCATACAGATTATGCGGTAACCACTGAAACACAGGTGGTGAAAGCGGAAGCCATACCAGCCTCCATGTCAGCTCAAGAAGCCGAACTGATAGCCCTCAAGGAAGCCTGTACTTTGGCCAAAGGGAAGACTGTGAACATCAGGACTGACTCAAGGTATGCCCATGGCATTGCCCATGATTTTGGAATAATCTGGAAGAACAGAGGCTTCATCACAGCCGCAGGTACCCCAGTGAAGCATGCAGACCTCATCAAGAGCCTGATGGAAGCTCTACAACTGCCTACCAAGGTGGCAGTGATCAAGGTAAAAGCTCACGGAAAAGTAAACTCTAAAGCAGCCAGAGGAAACTACCTGGCTGACTGCACAGCCAAAGAAGCTGCCATGGGGAATGTGTCATTCGAGTGGCTGGAAAGGATCCCGAAGGACAAACAAGAGATGACCTACCCCTGTATGGTGGCCACTAGAGCCCAGAAGAAGAAAGAAGAAGAAGAGAAGATTATTTCTCCTACCCTTGCTCAGTTACAAGAGGAACAAAAGATGGCCCCAGAAGAAGAGCATAAAGCATGGAAAACATGGGGTGCTGCTTATAAGAATGGACTCTGGACAATGCAAGGACTTGTCTGTCTCCCTAGAAAGCTGTACCCCGCCATTGCTGCCTGGGCTCATGGGGTAACGCACAGAGGAAAGAACCAAGCACTAGGCTATGCCAAGAAGATGTATTTTGCTCCAGGATTATCTACAGCTGTGAATGCCTACATCAAGGCCTGTTCCATTTGTGCTACCTGCAACCCAGCTCCCACGACCAAAGTGCCCTACCAGCACCTGGCCAAGCCAGACTACCCTTTCCAAAGGATCCAAGTTGACCACATTCAGCTTCCCAAGTGAGGAAGATATGAATATGCCTTAGTAGCTGTGGACATGTTCTCAGGATGGCGAGAAGCCTACCCAGTTGTCAACATTACTGCTGAGCTCACAGCCAAGAAACTGATTACTGAAATTGCCTGTAGATTTGGAGTACCTCAGGTAATAGAAAGTGACCAAGGACCAGCCTTCACCGGACAAATCTACACAGAACTATAGCAGATGCTAGGAGCTAACATAGGACTCCACACGCCGTATCATCCTCAAAGCTCCAGGAAAGTTGAAAGGATGAACGGGACTTTGAAGAACAAACTGCTCAAGATGACACAAGAAAACCCTAAGGAATGGCCAGAACTCTTGCCCATTGCCCTGTACCATGTCAGACATACCCCTCAAGCCAAACACGGTCTTACTCCCTATGAGATTCTGTTTGGGTCACCCCCTAAGTTGTCAGAAGTTAGGGAGCAGCAGTTAGCTGAGGGGATGGATAAAGTTGTTAAGTTTGTTGCCCGTCTGTCTAAAGAACTGTCTAACACACATTCTGCAGTCTCTGCTTCTATCCCTGAATCCACAGGTGACACGGTCCACGACTTCCAACCAGGTGACAAGGTGTATGTAAAGAAACATATCCGGAAGAACTGTCTAGACCCGAGGTTTGACGGTCCATACACTGTGGTTCTTGTCACCCCCACTGCGGTTAAACTTGAGGGGAAAACCACCTGGACGCACGCCTACCACTGCAGAAGAGACCCGGCCTCACCATGAGGAAACATATCCTTTCTATATACATGATGTTCTTTAGCTCGTGCCACATTGGTTCAGGATTAACCACATTATGGGTTAATATGCCCCAAAATAAACCACGATCGCCCAATCCCCCATCCATGGAGCTAATTTAGGGAAAGATGGGAGGACTCCATGAGTGTAAGTTAGCGTAGTGCAAGTGGGAGGTGAGGTCTTGCTGAAAGGGCAGGCCTTGCCCGAAGTTTGTGAAGAAACCCCACCCCGACCTATCCCCACTCATGGACAACCTCGAAGGTACGTTAGAGGAAAAATTTAGTATTTAGGGGGGATTGTGAAGGGGAATATCTGTACATGAGCTTATAGTTTTATATTTTTATACTTTTATATAGCTGGCAAATACTAAAGTTTTTCCTCCTCAGCAATATGCTCAGATATGTTACTTAAGATGGCGCCGGCATCCACACAGCCAACACCCTATATCCAGGAAAAGAACAACATTCCTGATTCCAAGAAGGCTTCATCCCTCATATCGAAACTCAACGCCCAGGACATTATCTGTCCAGATACTGGAACTGACCAACCAGGGCACATCGGATGCTAGACAAATTTGCTTAACCCTTGCCCACTATGATGCTGCATGACACATAACCACACCTTTCTCTCTTCTGTATAAAAGCTACAAACACGGAAATAAAATCAATCTTGCTGTCATGAAAGCTAGAGTGAAGAGCTTGCTTAAGATTAAAACCTGAATAATCTTATCTCAGATTTTATCTTGAAATCGTGCACACTTGCTCTATCTAATTTGGAGGTGACTGACTGGACCGGTTAATTGTCGATTACGACCCTGACACATGTAGGCAGCAGCAGGGTCAGTGCAGACGTTATACATAGACTATACCGGTGTCTTCATTCTGTATAGCACAGGATGAAGATGGATTTCCAATAGCTATGAGATTTTACAGAACAGGGCAGAAGAAGCTTTCAAGGAAGATCTTCAAAAAATATTTGAATGCACATCCCCTAGACATAAAAAAATAAGTGAAATGACACTTACATTCTGAAGGTCTTTTTTAATTCTCAACACACTGGCACCTCTTATTCAGCCAAAATTAGATACCTAATAAACCCCACACCTTGGCAACTTCCATCAATTTTCTTCAATACTCCTCAAAAAGTTTCATGTTTTGACTGTTGCTTATGAACCAAGCTCAGAAATAGCAAATGTGTTAACATGTCACTTGTTCATGAAGCTCAATTTTGTAAACTCATTTTTATTGTGTTTGTAGAAATATTTTAAACATTATTTGGAAATGAAAAGTTTGGTGTTTTTTTGCCTAATTTTTTGACTGATTCAAACTGAAGTTTGGATCCTGTAAGATATTTTCCTACTAAAAGAAAATCCCAGAAAAACCTGATGCAAAGCAGCTTTCAATTTGTTTTCTCTCCATTGATCTTTATTTCTCCTAATTGTCCAAATGGTTTTTAAGTAAACATTTATATAAAAAAAGGTGGTAACAGATCCTTAGTTTCTGGTAAAGTATAAGCAAGAGGACAAAATGAAGACGAATAACAACCAGACTCGCTCCTGTTTACAGAAAACAATTCCGAAATGAGGTGATAGATGGAAATATTGCTACTTTCAATGCAAATCAAAGCCTAACAATAATCTTGTTCCCTTATGTGCTGATGGACAATATTGCCTTGTCATTTCATGAGTCCGCAGTGCAGTAGTTATGGAGGTGATAGCTTATTACCGAGCAATCTTATGTTCTAATCCGTATCTGCATAGTTACTCTGCATCCCTCATCCGCTCACTCACATAAAGAGCTGCTAACAAGCCACATTACCTTTAAATGTCTGTATTACTTTTCCATTAATGGAGAAGAGAACAGATATGCAATGATAACATGCTGTCATGTAATAATAACATTTGAGGCTTTGCATGTAAATCCTGTACCATATGTCATACGTTTTTAGTCCTGTTTCTTCACAGTGATGCTGAATACTAGAGCAATGGAACCCTTCATATGTTGCCAATGTATCCTTTACTTCTATTGTATATATGCAAAGTTGTTCAAATACACCTTCCCTGTGTATTAAATAGTAAAACACTGGTAAAAACTGCCACGGGAAAAGACTTGGATTTATTGCTGGACAGAAAACTTGGCTTTAATGACCAATGCCAGGCAGCTGCTGCCAAGCCAATCAAAATATTGGGATGTTTTAGAGAGGCAGACCTAAGAACACAAGGCATACATGCCTTGATAGAGTCACAATTCCTGGTGCCCAGCCAGCTATAGCCTTCGCCAGTTCCTACACCAGGAGGAGCTTGGCGTAGAACTGAGTAAGAGGCTGGAGTCACTTGGTATCTGGCATGACATAAGGGGAGGGGTTAACTTTAAAGGCTAGCATACCCCTTCCCAAATCAATATTTAGAACACACATGGAACACTGGCCCACGTTTATCAAAGGAAGTGAAATCTGTACTAAGTGGAGTTTCCCTCACTCCTGTGCAGGGTGCACCATATTATTCCTGCACTGCTTTAGAAGTGTGCATTTTTTAGGTGCCCCTCCCGAGATTACAGGAAGTGTAGCTGAACAACAGCTTATGGAGCCAGAGAATGAAGGGCCTCTGATAACACCCCCATTATCATTATTTTAAAAGTTTATTGACTCCTACGGGCACCTAGACGTAATAGTACGTCCCTACAGGAACATACTTCCTGCACCTGGACGTTCTATTGCGTCCTGGTTCTGGTACCGGCTCATGAACGGAGCCAGCAGTGTGCCCTTAAGGCAATTAAATATAAAATTTTACCTGCGTTGCTATCTTATCTCATTCCATGAACCCCACATCTGTGTGCTTATATACATGCTACCGGGTTGGTTCCTCACCCTATATCAGTGATGGCGAACCTTTTAGAGGCTGAGTGCCCAAAATGCAACTCAAACCCAACTTACTTATAGCAAAGTGCCAACACAAAAATTTAAAAAAAAAACACATAGGTGTTTAACCTCTTAACGCTCAGCGTCCGATATATCGGACGCTGAGCGCAGTGACTTAGCGCTCAGCGTCCGATATATCGGACGCTGAGCTGATGCCGGTTCAGCTCAAGATCTGAGCCGAACCGGCATCGGGAAAGACGGGGTGCCGGCTGTGACTGATAGCCGGCACCCCAGTGTAACACCCGCGATCGGAGTTGTCTCCGATCGCGGGTGCTTAACCCGTTAAATGCCGCGGTCAGCGCGACCGCGGCATCTAACATGCAGCTGGGGGTTCTTTCCCCCACGATCGGCCCCCCCGAACCGTTTTCGGGGTGCGCCGATCGTTGCTATAGTAACTCTGGGGTCCGATCTGGACCCCAGAGTTACCTGCAAGAATTGCCAGTAAGATGGCGTCTGTGACGTCATCTTGCTGGCACAGTGCCAGCCTATGCAAGTGTATAGGCTGACACTGATAATACTCTGCAATACATCAGTATTGCAGAATATTAGCATGAAGAAGCAATCAGATGATTGCTTCTTCATGTCCCATGGTATAAAAGTGAAAAAGTAAAAAAAAAAGTTATTCAATAAAAAAATAAAGTCATAAATCACTAAAAATGCCCCAAACCCCCAAAACATATAAAGAGACATATAACTCAAAAAAAAAGTCTAAATCATAAGACAAACCCCACATATATAGTATCACCGCGTCCGTAACAACCCGTAGAATAAAAGTAAATCATTATTGAACCCGCACGATAAACGCCGTAAAAAAAACTGTTATAAACCCTCCAAAAATTATGATTTTTACCTTTTCAATCCCACAAAAAATGCTATAAAATGTGATCAAAAAACCATATGTACTGCGACATGATACTGGTGCAAAGTACAACATGTCCCGCAAAAAACAAGCCATCAACCAGCTCCGTAGCCAAAAAAGTAACAAAGTTATGCCACTTGGAAGACGGCAATACATAAATGATAGATTTTTCCCCACATTAGGGTTTTGTTTGACAAATTTAGTAAAACGTAAGAAAATATATTCATGTCTGGTATCCCCGTAATCGTATCAACCCATAGAATAAAGATAACATGATTATTAGTCTATACGGTGAACACCAAAAAAAAAAGAAGTAAAAAATCCAGTACAGAATTGATGCTTTTCTACTCCTGTCCTCAAAAAAAGTTCCTAAATTTTCAACAATAGGTGATACAAACCCCAAAATGGTAACATTGGAAAAAGCATCTCATCCCGCAAAAAAAATGGCATCACATGGCCCCAATAACGAAAAAGCAAAAATTTTATAGCCTTCAAAAGGGGCCAATGAGGAAACTAAAATCCTGGCAGCTGCAGCGCCCTCCTTCCCTTCTGCGCCTCGCTGTGCCCCCATAAAACAAGTCACAGCCACATGTGGGGGGTCTTTGTACTCAGGAGAAATTGCAGAACAAATTGTATGGTGAGTTTTCTCTTTTTATCTTTTGGAAATGTGTAAATTTTAGGGCTAAATGAACGTATAAGGGAACAATATGACCATTCTAAATTTCACCTCCATTTTGATTCAATTACTATGAAGATCTCAAGGGGTTAACAATCTTCGTAAAAGCTGTTTCTGATAGCTTGAGGGGTGCAGATTTGAAAATGGGTTGGTTATATAGGGGGGTTTTGATGCTAAATATGTAAAATTTCATTCCAAACTGTATTTATCCCCAAAATAGTCAATTCTGAAAATCCGGAAAAGCGATATTCTTTTTGTAAGCCGCGTGACATCAAAATAAATTATCCAAACATTTCAGAAATTATGAAAATGTAAAGTAGACAAATGGGAAATGTTATTCAGCAACTTATTTAGGTGGTAAATCGATCTGCCTGAAAACGCAATGATTTTGAATTTCGAAAATGGCAAATTTTTCCAAAAATTTATCATATTTTCTTTTTTTTTGTAAATAAACGCAAAACTTATCAGCCAAAATTTACCACTAAAATGAAGTACAACATGTGGGGAAAAAACAATCTCAGAATCGCTTTGATAAGTAACAGTGTTCAAAAGTTATAACCGTATAAAGCGACGCAGGTCAGAATCCAAAAAATCGGGCTGAGCCTTAAGCTACAAAATGGCTGCGTCCTTAAGGGGTTAATATAGGGACTTGTGTAATAAACGTTAGAAAATCATGGCAGTGTACTGCGGCTGTCCTCTGCTTGCCTAAACCTGTTGTATACTGTTCAGGGGAAGGATTGGGGGCAGAGCTCAGGTACACCTGCATCTGATAACCTGCATTATAGATAGAATTGCCCCATTTTAATATTGATGTATTTTATTTATAGCTATGTCATATGTCACATATAGGGGTCTGCTGACCTTTATACGTGACCCCAATCCCAGTGGCATAACAAGACACCAGTGGGCCTTGATAGATAGATAGATAGATAGATAGATAGATAGATAGATGGATACATAGATAGATAGATAGATAGATAGATAGATAGATAGATAGATAGATAGATACATAGATAAATAGATAGATAGATACATAGATACATAGATAGATACATACATAGATAGATACATAGATAGATACATAGATAGATACATAGATATGAGAGACAGAGAGATAGATATGAGAGAGACAGAGATAGATGATTGATAGATAGATAGATACATAGATAGATACATACATAGATAGATACATAGATAGATAAATAGATAGATAGATATGAGAGAGACAGAGAGATAGATACATAGATTAGATAGATAGATTAGATAGATAGATAGATAGATAGATAGATAGATATGAGGGTGCTGGAAAGATATGAAATAGCTGCATGATGTAGTTTATTGATCTGTCTTGTTTACAGGCAGCTTTGTCAGGGGGATATTTACAGGATAGAAGGGGAGAATGAGCTGATGCTATACTTTGTGTATGTCATTTATTACCTTGCTACACTGCAGCAGCTACATGCAGCCCGGGCTCTGGTGATTCCTCCTCCCTCCTCTCCTCTTCTATTGGCTAGTCGGGTCAGGTGACCAGCCCTCTGTGTGAGTCCCGGCTTTAGCAGGGGGGAAGGCAGAGCAATGACTGCCTTCCTGCCGACATTACTGTGCTCAGGTGTCCCAAAAGAGCACATTGAACAGTGACAGTCCACTATATCTTAGGGCCAGATCCTTACACCCCTGCCCAATTCTATTATGTGGGAACAGCTGTATCATGCTGCTCTCTTCTCCCAGCAGTGGTTTCTATGGGAACCACAATAACATTCAGCGCTACCGACAGCCGGAGCTTCAATGGTGACAGCGTGTGTGCCCACAGGAACGGCTCTGCGTCCCGTATGTGGCACGTGTGCCATAGGTTCGCCATCGCTGCCCTATATAATCCCGTTATGGACCGGTATTATATAAGGAGAACTGGTGGCATCTTAATTGGGTTGATAAGGTTCTGTTTCACTGAGGCTAGTGAGGGTGATCTTATAGCCATTCGGGGCTGTGATTTACTATTGTGCCATATCCAGAAGTTGTCTGGACAACCCCCCCCCCCCTCAAAAAAAAAAACCGCTCCCAAAAAAAGATAATTTTTAATTAATACCCTTTAGAAAATGCTTTTAAAAGTAATTTAAAAAATATTATGCACTACAAAATAAGACCACTGAAAAGAACAACACTTCTCACAAAAAATACGTCTTTAACCAGGTTCGTCAGCTGAAAAATAAAAAAGCTACGCATATGAAAAGACAGTCATGCGAAAATTAACAACATTTTTGCCAAATTACCGTATATACTTGTGTATAAGCCGAGTTTTTCAGCACAAAAAATGTATTACCCCAAAAAAATTACCCACTTAAAAAAATAAAATTAAATACTCACCCTCCGATGTCAGCGCGGCTCCCCGATGTCGGCGCGACTTACCGATGTCCCCGATGTCAGCGCGTCCTGTCTTCTTTCTTCTCCGCGGCTCCTCTTCTCTCTTCTTTCTTCTATCATCGACGCGGCCATGTTTTCTTCATGGCCGCGCATACTATGACGTCAGCAGAAGAAAACATGGGCGCGAGAAGAGTGAAGAGGAGCCGCGGAGAAGAAAGAAGACGGGAAGCGCTGACATCAGGGACATCGGTAAGTCGCGCCGACATCGGGAAGCCGCGCTGACATCGGAGGGTGAGTATTTAAGTTTATTTTTTTAAGGGCCGTGGGGGCAGGCTGTATACTACTAGGGGCAGGCTGTATACTACTAGGGACAGGCTGTATACTACTAGGGACAGGCTGTATACTACTAGGGGCAGGCTGTATACTACTAGGGGCTGCTGTATACTACATGGGGGCTGCTGTATACTACAGGGGGGCTGCTGTATACTACTGGGGGCTGCTTTATACTACTGGGGGGCTGCTGTATACTACTGGGGGCTGCTGTATACTTCTAGGGGCTGCTGTATACTACTAGGGGCTGATGTATACTACTAGGGGCTGCTGTATACTACTAGGGGCTTGCTGTATACTACAGGGGGGCTGCTGTATACTACTAGGGGCTGCTGTATACTACTAGGGGCTTGCTGTATACTACATGGGGGCTGCTGTATACTACTAGGGGCTTGCTGTATACTACATGGGGGCTGCTGTATACTACTAGGGGCTTGCTGTATACTACAGGGGGGCTGCTGTATACTACTGGGGGCTGCTGTATACTACTAGGGGCTGCTGTATTCTTCTGGGGGCTGGCAGGCTGTATACTACTGGGGGGGTTTGACCAATGCATTTCCCACCCTCGGCTTATACTCGAGTCAGTAGTTTTTCCCAGTTTTTGGTGGTAAAATTAGGGGTCTCGGCTTATACTCGGGTCGGCTTATACTCGAGTATATACGGTACTTTCTATTCAGTAAATTTGGGGAAAAAAATCTATATAAATGAGGTATTTTTGTAATCATGGCGAACCAAAAGAATAAAAATAATATACTATGCCCCAAAATTATGTACCAAAAAGTGCATCTTATGTGGCCCCTATTGGTCCACATTAAAAATGAGAAAAAAAAATAGCCTGTACAATTTGACACTGCAAATCTGATCTGGATGGCGCCTCCTTCCCTCCTATGCCCCGCCGTGCGCCCATACAGCAGGTTACCACCATATATGGGGTATCGGTGCACTCGGGAGAAATTGGGTATCAAACTTTGTGGAGCCTTTTTTCATTTAATCCATTGTAAATGTTTAATTTTCCACCCAAAATGAATGTATTGACAAAAAATATTACAATTTGTAGACTGCACCTCCATTTTATTTTATTTCCTATAAACCACCTAAAGGGTTAACAAACTTCTTAAAAGTGGTTTTTCATACGTTGAAGGGTGTAGCTTCCATAATTGGGTATTTTACTAGTCTTTCTATTATTTAGGCCTCTCAGTCATTTGAATGTAGAGTAGGTCCCTCTAAATACAGGTTTTGGTGATTTTCCAAAAAATTTTAAAAATGGCAACCAAATTCTAAGCCTCATAACATTCTAGTAAAATATGTGGAATGTTAAAAAACCAAGCCAACATAAAACAGACATTTGGGAAATGTAATTTATGAATTTATTTGGGTGCTATGACTAACTGCTTCAAAAGTAGAGCACTTTGAAAATAAAGAATTTTTTAACATTTTTGCCTAATTTCCATTTTTTCCATAACTAAACACAACAGATTTCATCCGAATTTTTAAACTAATTTGAAGTACAATGTGTCACGAGAAAACAATCTCAAAATCCCCTGGATATATTACAGCATTCCAAAGCTATAACCACTTATAGTGACACAGGGCAGAAAAAATGGGTCCGCATTCTGTAGGGGTGCTGTAGGGGTTAATGCCATGGATAACAAATATAAGAAGATTACCAGAGTCAAGTGACCTGGATCTATAAGTAATTGTCATGGGGTTTATCATGCTTGAATTTGATGGTAGATTTTGATTTCCTTTAAATAAAAATATACATTTTCCCTATTCCCTACATTTCTTCTAATGAGTTCTAATCATACAACTTAAGTTATAACAAAACATTTAATCAAACCATTGTCAGGTATGAGAAGAAAGTGGATTAGAATACCTACTACCTAAATAAAATTGGTAGTATATGTTTTTAATTTATTCTGCTCCAGCCTTAAAACCCCTTTAAAGGGGTATTCCAGGAATCAGCATAATTCATATACAAATGGGCACTCAAAATATAAGCTAATATGTAATTAGTTGTTATTTAAAATTTTGCTCCCCTTAGCAGAAAATGCTGGTGACATAGACTGTAATGAAGAATTAAAATGCTACTGGCCCTTTAATCAGTCCGTTAATTTCCTCCGCGCGGTCCGTTGCAGGACAGAAGATGGCCGCTGTTCACATGTCCACATCACATGTCCTGTACCTGCCTGGGCAGGTCATGTGATCACCACCATGTTTGGCTGTAGTGGGTTGGTTGCAGTGCATCCAGTATGGTCAGTGTTGTGGTGATGGCAGTAACACATCATTACTATGGTAACAGAGCAAGAAAACC
Organism: Engystomops pustulosus; assembly: GCF_040894005.1. NCBI lineage: Eukaryota > Metazoa > Chordata > Amphibia > Anura > Leptodactylidae > Engystomops > Engystomops pustulosus. Next base: position 141,546,703 of record NC_092417.1, on the reverse strand, counting down.
TGTTACATCATCACTGGGAGCAGAACATAAGGGGGAGGAGGAGTTACTGAGAACTAAAGGATCATGGAACTTGTAGTTTCCAGTGGCGGCCATCTTAGTGATAACTCCACCTACTTTAGAGAGGCCATAAATTTTGTAAATCATAAAATCAAATTATTTAAGCTCCGTTTTGTGACTAATGACATTGAGTATTGTTGTATTAATTTATTTATTTCATCATGGGTTTTTGTGTCAGATGTTCATATTCCCGGAATACCCCTTTAAGTTAGTTAAGCAAAAGTTTAAAGTTTACAGTGGAGGACAAATAGAGGCGGTCCCCTACTTAAGAACACTCAACTTACAGACGACCCCTAGTTACAGACGGACCCCTCTGCCCAGTGTGACCTCTAGTGAAGCTCTCTGGATGTTACTATAGTGCCAGACTGCAATGATCAGCTGTAAGGTGTCTGTAATGAAGCTTTATTGATAATCCTTGTTCCAATAACAGCAAAAAAATGTTAAACTGCCATTGTCACTGGGGCAAAAAAAATTTTTTGTCTGGAGCTACAATTATAAAATATACAGTTTCAACTTACATACAAATTTACGTACGTACAAATCTTGTACGTAACCCGTGCCTGTGCCTGTAAATTGACACTAAAAATTCTTCCTCCACAGAGCAGATGTCTGCAGAGGTCTGTTATCATGGGGATCTAATGTGTAGACAGGAGTTCACAAACATTTAGTCAGATCATCTTTTTCTAGTATAGTAAATCACTGTAATGATGAATGACTTTTTTACTTTTGTCTAATTTGTTGTGATATGGTAACCTCAGGGAATGTGAAATACCATCTCTTTCAAGCAGAATAACATATATTGGTAATTTGAGATCCATATGTCTTTTGGATGGAAGATATCTTCTGGAATTCTTAACGGCCACACAGAAAATATCTTCTGTCACCTACAGACAAAAAAAAGGTTATATGTTAAAGGACACCTGTCATCAGGTCTCTGTCACTATTTCTGTCACCTCTACCTGTTGGAGCAGCTCACAAGGATCCCATCTCAGCCTTTATCTAGTCAATTCATACATCAAACATTGTAAAATCATCTTTTCTTTATTATGTAAATTAGGCTGGTCATGTGGTCAGAGGCAGTGATGTCACCCCTGTTCCCCCTCCCCTCTCCTCCCCCTGCTCATGTCTGTGTGTAATGTATAGTAAAGCATTGCTAGTGTCTGTGCTTTATCTGCTGACATGCTCTCCCTCCTAATACACATGTGAGACACAGACATCAGCTACACAAGTACCTGACATGTTCTGCTATAACATGGCTGCCTGGAGCTGTTGTATCTCTCCTATACACACACAGGCAGCAGGGGGCGCCAGCACCAGGAAGCACATGGAGGAGCCATTACACCTTATACATCACATCATTTTACAGGATATCAGTCATGTGTATAGGAGTATCTCATACACACAGGCTGCAGGGGGCGCCAGCACCAGGAAGCACATGGAGGAGCAATTACACCTTATACATCACATCATTATACAGGCTTTCAGTCATGTGTATAGGAGTATCTCATACACAGGCAGCAGGGGGCGCCAGCACCAGGAAGCACATGGAGGAGCTATTACACTATTATACCTCACACCATTATACAGGCTGTCAGTCATGTGTATAGGAGTATCTCATACACACAGGCTGCAGGGGGCGCCAGCAGCAAGAAGCAGATGGAGGAGCCATTAAACCATTATACCTCACATCATTATACAGGCCGTCAGTCATATGTATAGGAGTAGCTCATACACACACAGGCTGCAGGGGGCGCCAGCACCAGGAAGCACATGGAGGAGTCATTACACCTTATACATCACATAATTATACAGGCTGTCAGTCATGTGTATAGGAGTATCTCGTACACACACAGGCTTCAGGGGGCGTGGCCGCCAGGACCAGGAAGCACATGGAGGAGCCATGACACCATTATACCTCACATGATTATACAGGCTGTCAGTCATGTGTATAGGAGTATCTCATACACACAGGCTGCAGGGGGCACCAGCACCAGGAAGCACATGGGGGAGCCATTACACCTTATACATCACATCATTATTATACAGGCTGTCAGTCGTGTGTATAGGAGTATCTCATACACACAGGCTGCAGGGGGCACCAGCACCAGAAAGCACATTATACCTCACACCATTATACAGGCTGTCAGTCATGTGTATAGGAGTATCTCATACACACAGGCTGCAGGGGGCGTGGCCGCCAGGACCAGGAAGCACATGGAGGAGCCATGACACCATTTACCTCACATCATTATACAGGCTGTCAGTCAAGCCCTGGGGGTGTGGCTGTACCTCCCACTCATCAATAAGCGGGGCATCTTGAATATGATAATGACTCATTGGACATTTCACAGGTCATTTGCATACAGCTTTAGGACCTCATTGCTTAAGTTTACAGACATGTAGAGGGACAATGAAGGGAAGGAGCCAATGCTTTCTAATGGCAGCTTATGAACATATATTTAGTTTAGGGGGTTAATTTGTCTGATGGGTTCTCTTTAAAGGGAAGCTGTCATTAGGATTTTACATTTTGACCTAAAAACAAGTTCCCATAGGTTGTTTAATGCTAATTACCAATTATCTTTTGTAATAGACATTCTTAATTTCATTCAGATTTAAAAGTATACATGGCTCTCTGCCAGCAAAGAAGATCGAGTCACAGGAGGATTTGTGCAAGGGTGCAAAACCCTGTGTCATCACTGCTCTCCTAGCTCTCCCCCTACTTCCTGCTCCCTCCTCCCCCTCCCTCCTGCAGCTCATGTCTGCAGGAAGGAGGAGGAGAGCTAGGAGAGCAGTGATGACACATAGAATCCTGATGATAGATTCTGGTGTGAGTGAGACGATCTTCATATTTTGAATGGTGGTTTCTCCATGGAACATCTCCAGTAAAACATTGAGAAGGCAATCAATTTATGATGTGAAAATAGAGATCAAAGACCTCCCTTCAATGGTTGTATAAGGGATATAACATCAGCAAATATCATGAGCATTACAATGAAACTTATTAAGGACTGATAGAGACGTGTAACATCTGGATAATAACTTAAAGGGCTTGTCCATTTTCAGCAACTAACAGATATTATTTGTGTAATGAAAAGCCATTCAATTTTCTAATATATTTTCTGTATCAATCCCTCACAGTTTTCTAAATCTCTGCTGTCATTCTATCAAAACCTTCATTGTTTATTTCCTGCGGATAAATACTGGTCCCTGCCACCTGAGTGAAGTTGGCCCCCCCACCTTGTTCAAATCAAACAAAATTGGTGTCAGACGTTTGTGCTACGTTTGTGCTGGTTTGTGCAGCAGAAATTTTTATTTGTGCCGCCATCGTTTTTGAGATTTTAATGAAAGTTTACAGAGGTCATCAGAGGTCAACCAGCCCCCCCACATTGCCCAAATCAAACAAAACTGGTGCCAAACAATTCTGTTATGTTTGTGCTGGTTTGTGCTACGCAAATTTTTGTTTGTGCTGCTTTTGTTTTGAATATATGAACAAAAATTTAAAGTTCAAAAGTTCAAGCAGCCCCCCCACATTAACTGAATCAAACAAAACTGGTGTCAAATGTTAGTGCTACGTTTGTGCTGGTTTGTGCAGCAAAAATTTTTGTTTGTGCCGCTATAATTTTTAAGGTATGTTCAGGTGTTTGAGGTGTTTAGGATGAACTGGTAAAAAACAAACCTAGTGACACTTCCCTGGTTTGATCACCAGGGGGAGCTGGCAAACACATTGTACTTTGGAAGAAATGAACTCTGATGACCTCTGCAAAAAAGTATGAATATAATAAAAATGATAGCGGCACAAACGAAAATTTTTGCTGCACAAACCAGCACAAACGTAGCACTAACGTTTGACACCCGTTTTGTTTGATTCGGTTAATGTGGGGGGGCTGCTTGAACTTTTGAACTTTAATTTTTTGTTCATATATTCAAAGCAAAAGCAGCACAAACAAAAATATGCGCAGCACAAACCAGCACAAACGTAGCAGAATTGTTCGGCACCAGTTTTGTTTGATTTGGGCAATGTGGGGGGGCTGGTTGACCTCTGATGACCTCTGGAAACTTTCATTAAAATCTTAAAAACGATAGCGGCACAAACGAAAATTTCTGCTGCACAAACCAGCACAAACGTAGCACAAACGTTTGACACCAATTTTGTTTGATTTGAACAAGGTGGGGGGGCCAACTTCACTCAGGTGTCCCAGCCTGGTAATGTTATGTCATACATCATACTGCTTATTATAACACAGACAGTAATTAGGGCTTTGTGTTATAAAGAGCTGTGCACCTGTGTGACATTACGCATTGCTTGCACATGTATTTATGAAATGTTTGCACCAGTTTTATGTTACGGCTGCACTGTGGCCGACGCTTCACAAAACTGTGCACCATTAAAGGGGTATTCCAGGAATCTGCATAATTCATATACAAGTGGGTACTCAAAATATGAGCTTATATGTAATTAGTTGTTATTTAAAATTTTGCTCCCCTTAGCAGAAAATGTTGTGGATATAGACTGTAATGAAGAATTAAAATGCTACTGGCCCTTTAATCAGTCCGTTAATTTCCTCCGCGCGGTCCGTTGCAGAGCATACACAGGACAAAAGATGGCCGCTAGTCACATGTCCATATCACATGTTCTGCACCTGCCTGGGCAGGTCATGTGATCACCACTTTTGGCTCTAGTCAGTTGGTTGTAGTGCATCCAGTATGGCCAGTGTTGTGGTGATGTGCAGTGATGGCAGTTACACATCATTACTATGGTAACAGAGCAAGAAAACCTGTTATATCATCACTGGGAGCAGAACATAAGAGGGAGGAGGAGTTACTGAGAACTGAAGGATCATGGAACTTGTAGTTTGCAGTGGCAGCCATCTTGGTGATAACTTTAGAGAGGCCATAAAATTTTGTAAATCATAAAATCAAACTATTTAAGCTCCGTTTTGTGACTAATGACATCAAGTTTTGTTGTATTCATTTATTTATATCATCATGGGTTTTTGTGTTAGAAGTCCGAACACAATTATGGCGTACGCCCATTAAACTGAGTGCACCAGACAAAACTGGTGACTGTAGGTTTGTTCTTAAGTTGAATTTGTATGTAAGTCGAAACTGTATATTTTATCATTGTAGTTCCCGACAATTTTTTTTTTGCCCCAGTGACAATTGGAGTTTCAAATTTTTTTGCTGTAATAGGACCAAGAATTATCAATAAAGCTTCATTGCAGACAATTTTAAGCTGATTATTGCAGTCTGGGACTATTTTAAAGCATCCAGAGAGCTTCACCAGAGGTCACAGTGGGCAGAGGGGTCTGTCTGTAACTATGGGTTGTCTGTAAGTCGGGTGTCCTTAAGTAGGGGACCGCCTGTATGCAGTTTGCCTCACTATTAATAAAAGTGGGCCAGTGTCGGTGCTTTGACTATATTAAAACGCATATAAAATACAGCAAAGGCTCTTTTGTGTAGTCTTTGTGGAGGAGCAATGTACAGAAAAGCCACCTATCAAAGGATTGAATACAAAACATACATTCTTTTTAAAATGTATGCTTTAACTATATTGGCTACTGTGCAGGCCCACGTTACTGTATTGGCTACTGTGCGAGGGCATTATTACTTTATTGGCTACTGTGCGGGGACACTGTTACTAGATTGGCTACTGTGCAGGCCTACTTTACTGTATTGGCTATTGTGCGAGGGCATTATTAATTTATTGGCTACTGTGAAAGGGCACTGTTACTAGATTGGCTACTGTGCGGGGGCACTGTTACTATATTGGATACTGTGTTGGGGGCACTGTTACTACATTGTATGCTGTGTTGGGGAACTGTTGCTATTTTGACTACTGTGTGGGGGCACTATTACTATATTGGATACTGTGTTGAGGCACTGTTACTACATTGGTGTGCTGGATACCTATACACTGGATGGGGGGATTCAGTGTGCTGGATAACTATATATTGGGGGGATGGGGGTGGTCAGTTTGCTGCCTACCTATATATTGGGGTAGAGGGGGGCTTCAGTGTGCTGGCTTCCTATATACTGGGGGGTGGGGGCTGCAGTGTACTTGCTACCTATTTTCTGGGGGGGTGTCTTCAGTGTGCTGACTACCTTTATAATAGGTGAATGGGGGCTACAATGTGCTGACTACCTATATATACTGGCGGAGGGGGGTTCAGTATGCAGGCTACCTATATACTGGGGGGGCAGTGTGCTGGATACCTATATAGTGTGGGGGGGGATTTTTATCATGTTTTTACGCTTTGTTACCTAGAATTTTTCTTGGTTTTGCCTTCTGGATCTATAGAGTTAATGCAACATTGCATTATATTAACTACCATGGCAACCAATTACAGCTCAGCTTAATTGCCATGGGCAACTAAGAATATTCTGACTTGATAAATCGGCCCTATATATGAGTTAATATGTTAATTAAATAAGTTAAAGGAAATCTACCATTTGCTTCATAAACACATTACATGGAGCTTCTTTAACTGTCCAGACAGGACTAATGAACCTGAGCTGGATGACTCATGTACAGAAGCTGGGAGATGGTGCAGCGATTGATTGCTTTGCCTTTTAGGGACAACACAGTGATTACATCATTCTCTGGAGCAATACATAGTAATAATAAGAGGAAACGCATGGAGCCAGTTACAGGAGCAAAAGAGCCTCGTTACAGCATGCTCAAGGTATGTTTGATTCTTAATCCTAGAAAACAAATGGTAGATTTCCTTTAAAGGTTGATTTAACTAGTATAGTAAGATAAAGTGCTTTATAAGCAGTTGAATAGTTGATTAGAGTAGGGGGCATTTTTCGATTGGACAGACTTTCACTCCCAGTAAAAGCATAACCCCTTAACAACCTGGGCCTTTTCGGTTTTTGCGTTTTAATTTTTCACTCCCCACCTTCAAAAATCCATAACTTAAAAAAAAAAATATGTAGAGAGCTGTGTGAGGGTTTGTTTTCTGTGTAATAAATTGCACTTCATAGTGATGGTATTTAATATTCCATGCAATGTACTGGGAAGCAGGAAAAAATCCAAATGTAGTGAAATTGCTAAAAAAATGTGTGTCTTTTCTTGTGGGCTTGGATTTTACCGCTTTCAATGAGCGCTCCAAATGACATGTCTACTTTATTGTTTGGGTAGGTACATTCATGGGGATACCAAATTTATATAGGTTTTATAATATTTTCATTCATTTACAAAAATGAAAACCTCCTGTACAGATACTTTCATACTTCAGTGTACGGAGCTGTGTGTGGTGTCATTTTTTGCGACTTTTGATGACATTATCAAAAGGACTGTACAGCCTTTTGATCACTTTTTATTGAATTTTTTATATTTTTAAATTGCAAAAAGTGGCATTTTCAACTTTGGGTGCTATTTTCCGTTATGCGGTTAAGCGCTGAGAATATATACGTTATTATCTTTTTAATAGATTGTACATTTTGGGATGTGGCAAACATAAGACTGTTTGTACTCTGTTATATACTATTTTATTTCTATATGTCCCCTATGATTTATAAAGTGCTATTATTATTATTGTTATGCAGAAAATAAGCCCTCTTTAACTACATATCCCTACATGAAACACACTACTGTAAGGAAATACCGTTATACCTCATCTATGAAGTCCACTGGTTTTTCTTTCCCTTGAAGCCTAAATTCCATAGAAACTTTGTGTACTTGTTTTCAGTTCCAAAAACGAAAAGGCACCCTATAACAATAAAAGCAACCTGGGTTATTCAGTGGAACAAGTGCAAGTTAAATCATACCCCCAACTTTAAAGTATTTTTTTAATGGAATTTGGAAAGATTGAGTCTAGACCAGTAAATAGCATAACATCTTAGAAACCCAGTAGTCGCTGTTTGGCTATGCTTATTAATTGCTTATTAGTGACTTGATGAATCTTTATTAATAACTAATTTAATTTGAATAAAAAAATTAAAAAGAAAGAGTTGTTTAAATGAAGCCAAGCTGTATTGTGAATACAAGTTTTTAGCACCATCAATTGTTCTTTTTAAAGGGAATCCATCAAGATCACACATTTTTCAGCTAGTTGGTTGCCCCGCTGCAACATTTCATTATGCCCAACATTGGATTCTACCCATCTGCTAATATGACCCATTGATGCAGCACTTGCAGCCAGGGTCTTAAAAAATTAGGGTCACAGGCCCAAAAATGTGTTTTTTCCCTGCTCACCCCCCAAACATCTATATGCATCTTAATAAAAAAGGGTCACTTACGTCTGAGGAAGTCACCGAATAGGGGACGAAACGCATGAGGTCTGCCCCCCCCTCTCTTCCTAACCATGCCTGCCTGCCTCTTCCAACTAGCTATATGGTATTAGCCCGGGTATTGTATTCATTAGGTATGTAGGTACTTTCATACTAGGGCTCTACTGCACTAGTTATCTTTGCTTATATTTATTGCTTTGGTTGCACTCGAGTTCCACATTGTCACTTATGTTTATGTATTTACTGGTCATCTACTTTTAGGCAGATTGAGGTAGGGGTTTGGGGCATACTTTGCCCTTGGCAGTTGTGAACACCCCTTGGGTGTACTTCTTAAGTGCTTTTAATGTTTTTTATTGCGTTTTATTATTTTTTATTATTATTTTATTGTGTTTTATTTTTTAGTATATCAATAAACTTTATGTTTTATGTGTAGTCCCGTGTATGCATCCAATTTTGGTCTTTTCTCTGGTTTATACAGTTCCCTTGGGATGCGTGGACATGATCACTAGTCCACATTGGTAGTGCCTGTCCCCATTTTTGTTCTTTCATTTTGATAAAAGAATATCAGTAATACATCTGTTGTAGGATTACGGCTTATGTTTGGGTTACATCTCTATAACATTGAATGTATTCCACCTGTGTATACATAACAGTGAGTACACTCCAGTTATATCCACAGAATCTAGTGAGAATGGAGTACAATGAGACTACTGTAACTCTTGCTGTCTCATATATCTCTATTGCCTTAGTAACTTAACTATATACACTATAGACCTCATGATACTGACATTATATAGTTAATTATCTCCTAAAAGGAATAGGGGATGTCTACCAGCATGTCCATGATTTTCAGGGCTCAGAGTAAGGTTTAAGGATTTAGGATACTGTAATTGTGAGATGAAAAGTGATTTACAGTGGCTTGTGGACCACCCTGGCTTATGTGCCAGTTTCAACAGCGACTAATTAGCCCTCTATAATCACATCACTAAATAATTGTCTATCCACACAATCACAAAAGATGTTATGTCACATTGTGAGGGGCATTAGATCTTGCTGTTAGACCTTCCGCTATTCTGCTGCTGTGGACCATACACTTCCCCCTCATGCATTAGTGTAAAAAGAAGTGACTTATGTCCCAGGCAGTGATTTTGGCTGGGGTAGGGATCACACTTTCCATGATTGTTACTGTACAGAAATACTGATGACATCACCATTTACATACGTTTGAGAATTTCATTCCAGGAATCCAGATTCATCTTCTCATATTGCTCTTCATAGTCTGACACAAATCTTCTGCCATCTGTAACAGAACAGAATTAATTGAATAACTTGTAATTTTAGGGGTTTTTAGATTAAATTAGCAGTGTGTACATTAATGAGCAGAACTCTTTTGATCTTACCAATTGGCAATGAAACAAAGAGTGAAAAAATTAAAGGGGTCTGAATACTTTCCGTACCCCCTGTAAGTCACTGATTCTATCTATTACATCCTTCTCCAGCTTGTATCTATCCATCTATAAAAATCTGCAGCAAAGCAAAAATATTCATGAGAACTATCCAAAGAGTTAATCCAGAAACCTCTTCCTCCATAATACAAGGATGCATCAGCACTCCAAAGGATAATGTGAAATGCTATGATACTTCATATTCACCCATGCGGGATGGGTGAATAAAAAAGTACCACTGCTGTACTCATCTATCTATCTATCTATCTATCTATCTATCTATCTATCTATCTATCTATCAATCTCAAGTCTACCTCTCTCCCCCTATAATTTCTATAATACTATTTATTTTCCTGTCTGTTACCATGTCAGATATCGATCTATCGATCTATCTTTCTACCTATACATCTATGTACAATCTGTCTTCAAACCACATTACATTTCTAAAATACTATTCTATTTATCCATCCATCTATAATTATTAAATTATCCATCTTATAATTATAAAATGATCATATCTTTACTCTGTCTATATGTTATGTAACTTTCCATTAAAAAAATAGATGACAAATGTACAGTCTAGAAACAACATAAAACTTACGTCTGCCTTTGAGATACAACATTGACTGGGGACCCCAATTTCTTGCCATTATCTTATTCTGTAATAAAATATTGTCAAATTGTAATGTAAATATTTCAAACAGAACAAAACCCATAACACATAAAGTTTGCCACAAGTGACATAACACGACTACACTACACAATACTACATATGGGCAGAGTTACCTTAGGAGCAGACATTGTTTCAGACAGAATGAACAGGGAGACAGCACAGGTAAAGAACAGCACAGCTCTCCTTGTCTAAAGAAAAAGAAAGAATTGTAAAAACTATTGTATGTGATAAAAGGCTGTGTAAATAGAAGAGTTTTCTTACCATTATAGACGATGTTCTTGTGGGCTAAGCCAATGTGACAGCTGTTCCCTCATCAGAAACAAGACGGACGCCTGGTTGTCTGCTTAATGAGTATAAGTCATGCAGACCCTTGATAGGATACGCTGAGCGTCTTCTAGTCATGTACTTTTCATTCACCTATTTGTTGAATGACAACACTGCATAGTATGAGGGAATTAGTTGCATTTATCTCGCAGTAATGATCAAAGCGCCAGAACTGTGTCAGGCTCTTTTATTCCAGGAGATATAATAACAGTGATGTCCTGTGAAGGATCACGCACCCCAAAAAGGCTTCAAAACAGCAAACAGCAGGCGGCTAACTGCGACCTGCTCTCAATTCTCAGGGAATTAGGTAACCTGTAACTCTTAGGGTGATGCCACACATGGCGTTTTGAACCTATTTTGAAACCATTTTGAATCAGTTTTTGGCCAGTTTCTAAGCAAAAAGCATGTGTTTTGCTTAAAAACTGACTCAAAACGGATTCAAAACACCATGTGTGGCATCACCCTTAGTCTCTGAGGTAACTCTTACCATCATTGTTGATATAGGCAGTCAAAAATGTATAATTATTCTACGGTATGATCATGTATACATATAAAAGCTTTAGTCACATTATTATGACTACCCCCTCTGCTCAATTTAGGGGCCCGAGCCAATGAACGAATACATAGGCCACACACAAACTTGGTGGCTGTATAAAGTGTGATGTCAACCATTGATGAGGTAAATGCTAAATTTACCAGACCTTTATAAATCATTATCATTGCTTCACAGGATGCTGTGGTTACTGTGTGTGTAACAAGGGACAAAGTTTTATTGCTTGGTGTGGAAACTGGGAGTAACCACTTGGTGTTGATGTTAAAGGTGACTGTCTTTTTAAAGGTAGGTGTGGGTTGGATATCAAACTACCAGAGAGCAAATCAACAACCAATTGTATCCAGGGGATGAGCTGTGAACTACTGTGAATGGTACTGGAGAGCGATTGCACCCATACTTATGTAGGTTTGTCACCAAAAATTGCTTACATGTGCACAGGACTGTAATTGCAATACTGGCAAAGGGTTTACGTCTCCGATAAGTCAAGTTTAAACCCAGAAGTAATGGATGGATGTTAGCATGTCAGATGTGAGATGTTATGCTCAAGATGATAGTGGCAGGAGAATGTTGTCTTGGTGTTATCTTGCTCTACTGACACCGCTAGAAGGTTAGTATATATCCATTCTTCCAAATTAAGTTCTCTCATACATGTTGACTGCCTTGTAACATGGCATACTGGCAGAAGTACAACCAATAATTACATCTAATTCAGACACCACTTCATGTACCAGACCTTAACCCGATCAAGAACATTTGGAAACACCTGAATCAATATGTTCAATGACTGGATTCATCATCAGACACCAGTCTCCAACGGGTAGAAACACTGCAGTCTGTATTGCTTTAAATATGTTTTAATAGGAGCCAATGACTATAATAATGGGATTCGGCTATATATAGTATATATATGTGTATCAAAAGGCTCTTTGCAAGGTGGTTACCTTGCAAGACAGCTTTTTGTGTTTTGCTTCCTGCCCTTTGCGTACTTCACAGACCGTTACTTCTACAGATATATGAAACTGAATGGTGTCACTAATAGCATCAGATAGCATCCTCACACCCTGCCAACTATAGGGATGCTGTATCTACTGGGGCAAAGGGGGCCCGCTCTCAAGACAGGGACAGCGGAGAGAAGAACATCAGAACAAATGGCCATAAACAACAATGACTGACAACCGGATATGCTAAGAAAATATTTATTTTCACATGATAGAATTAGATTGTATTGGTGCGATTGATTTGTGTAACATAAGTGTCATGTGGGAAAATGCAAATGTTACATTGACATGATGATGCTTATCACAAAGCAAAAGATCCAATGTAGGTAGTTAGATACAACTGCTTTATTGGTCCTGCTCCTGCTTACATTGTGTTTGATATTGCTTAGATAATGACAGAAACAGAAAATGGTTGGAAAAACCACATGTATTTTTATAACAAAATCATAATTTATGTCAAAATTTATAGTGCTTCAGTTTCTTGAAGATTTGCTGCATCATGGACTTTAACCCTTGTGGACCTAAAGAGAGGAGAGTCATTGTTAGATAAATGAATGTATCAAGTATATCCAAGAATAACCCAGTAACTATCATCTACAATTTATCTTTTATCAGTAAAAGTTATCTGTAATATAAACTTGGCAATGTATATTATGTTCTAATATGTTTCTTGCTTTATATAACGCATACATAAGACATATTACATAGATGGTGATGGAATTTAAGAGAGGAGCTAAGTGAGAGAGAAAAGACACAGGCAAGAGGTTGTACCAACTTATCCACAGGTTAGGGTGATGCCACACATGGCGTTTTGAACCCGTTTTTGGTCCATTTTTAAGCAGTCTGTTAAAAAACGCATCCGTTTTTGACAGGTTTTACCAATTATCTCAATTAAAACTGGTCAAAAACGCATACGTTTTTGGACGGACTGCTTAAAAACAGACAAAAAAACGGGTTCAAAATGCTATGTGTGGCATCGCATTTAGCTGATAACAAAATGATTGGTGAGGATTTGACTCCACAGATCACAAAAACAGGAACCCAGCAATCCAGAGAATCCATTCTCCCTATGGCTGCGTTCACATGTTCTATCAAAACGCAATCCAGACGGAACAGAAAAATATGCTATTGGCAAGTGTTTTTCATTGTTTACATGCAAAATACTGGGTACTTGTTACCGATTGCATGTGTTTCTATTGAAAGGAATATGTGATTGGGCTTACCCAGCTATTACTGTCACACAGACAGTGAATGGGAGTGTCTCCAGCCGCTCCCATAGTATTGAAATAAGTGGTAGGATGCATGTTAGTTCTGTCCTGCACCCATTAGTGAGAACGGGACCCCCTGTTCTCTTAAGAATGGAGAAAAATCATTTTATGAATTGGGGTCAATAGTCACATGTTTATTTGTGTTACCAATTATAACATATTGAAGATTCCTTATTATCTAGATAGTGAAATAGAGGTGTATATTGCCGGTCACATCCTCATCCCAGAGTCTGAAGTGGCTCCAGTATTATAAATTGTACATTGCAGGTTGGAGCCCTGGTTACAGTTTCAACTTACCTTCTAATCGCTCATTTGTCCAGGTGACAGGTCCTAATACTGGAAAGTTCTCTTCCATTTCTAGCACATTTCTTCTGCCATCTACAATAATTACAGTCATTACAGTTCGGAAATAACATGGTTACTTTAAACATAACCTGTCACCAGGTTTTACCACACTAAACTACTAGCCCTTCAGGTAGGGTATGAAATTTCCTTTCTAGAATTCCCTCTTTTATATGAAATGTCACCCAGTTACCTATAAAAAAAACTACCCCCAAAGTAAGGTACATATGACTCTTCTCAGCTCATTTACATCTAAGGCCTCTTGCACACTAGCGTTGCGTTTCACGTCAGGGTGCAATGCGTGAAAAACTGACGTTTTGGCTGCGTTTTTGTTCCATTTTTCCTTGGAGTAATTTGCGTTTTTTTTGCGTTTTCGGCGCATTTTTGACGCGCGATTCAATGGGAGACTCGAGCATATTTCAAAGGGACCATGGTTTGGGATTAAAATGTGTTATTTAATTGAAAAATAATGTCTTCTGATAATTTGCAAACATCGGCGATCTATTCTTCACTGTTCCGCGCGTATATTATCTCCCGACAATTTAGCAGATGTGAAGAACAGTGAAGAATAGAATAAAAACATTGTACACAGTGAACACAGTGAACACAGGATCATTTAAGATAAAAACACAGTGCAGAACACAGTGCAGAATAGATTACAGATGTTCGGCACATCTGCTTACTTGTCGGGAGATACGCGCGGAACGGCGCGAACAAAATAGCATGTGAAGAACAATATATATGTGTGAAGAACACATTGCAGATGTTTAAATACATCTGCAATGTGTTCTTCACACATATATATTGTTCTTCACATGCTATTTTGTTCGCACCGTTCCGCGCGTATCTCCCGACAAGTAAGCAGATGTGCCGAACATCTGTAATCTATTCTGCACTGTGTTCTGCACTGTGTTTTTATCTTAAATGATCCTGTGGTCACTGTGTTCACTGTGTACAATGATTTTATTCTATTCTTCACTGTTCTTCATTGTGTTTTTTTAATTAAATGCTCGATCGCGAGCAGGGGAAATAATGTTATTCTGGTCACCTAGCAACCCTTACGTTTAAAACGCATTGCACTCGCATTGCACTTGCAATGATTGCGAGTGCAATGCGTTCTTGATGCATCTCCATAGACTTGAATGGGGCGTGAAAAACGCGCGTGACCCGCAAAAATAGAGCATGCTGCGATTTTGACGCGCGTGCAAACGAACGCAAGCACGCGCGTTAAAAACCACGCTAATGGAGAAAGACCCATTGAATACAATGGGACAGAGTGCAATGCGAGTTCTGAGCGTCAAATGCACGCGCAGAACTCGCGCGTGAAAAACGCCAGTGGAGAAGGGGCCTAAGTGTAGTTGTAGCATTGGTAGTTCACTTCAGAGGCTCTTACCTTTGGTTCTATATTACTATAATATAATTATATAATATAATTCTATATATTTAACTGCCTGTAAGTCCAGTTCTGTAGCACACAGAACCGTAAGTTTGATAGGACCTATAAAATGAGATTCTATTAGTTAAAGGGATTGTCGACTTTCAGAAAATAATTGATATTGTTTATGTAAGGAATAGTTATAACATTTTCCAGTATACTTTCTGTATTAATTCCTCATAGTTTTTTTGATCTCTACTGGCTGTCCTTCTATACAAAGTTTCTAAGCTTACTTCCAGTGGATATAATCTGTCCATGGTCATGTGATGTCACACAGGTGCATGAGCCGTTAGTATCACACGGCTGTGATTACTCTCTGTGATACTTACGGCTTGTGCACCTGCATGTCCACCACAAGACCATGGACAGATTTTTATACACTGTAAGAAAACATAGACACTTTCTATAGAGACTATAAAACCATTAGGAATTGATACAGAAAGTATATTGGAAAAATGTACAACTTTTCATTATACAATCAATATCAAGTATTTTCTGAAAGTGGACAACCCCTTTAACTCTACAGCAAACAGCTAAAACATGTATCAGAATAGCATTTGTTTTGCCCTTGTCAACTTCTGCATGGACAAGTGTAGTCCCTTTACCGCAAGGAGCTCCTCCTAATCTCTAATATCTCTACTAAACCATTTTGTAAATCAAGAGTTCATAGACCACAAAGAAAGGCTGCCGGAGTCTAACTGTAAGTTTCTATCTCACCCCTAGTGCCTTATTCGCATAAATAGACTGTACTATACTGTACATGTACTGCTCTCCCTATGTAGAGAAGAGGTGGAGGAATGACCAGGAGCTGAGTGATAGGAGAGATCACCGTACCCAGAGGGTATTAAAAGTAAATAGTAAGCTTCTATAACACCCAAATGCTTTATACACATAAACAGAGGCACGCAGCACTATAATGTCCTAAATGACCCTATGAGAGAGGGAGTGTACGGGAGACAGAGTAGCGCATAGTCTCTACTCACCAGCTCTAATAGAACTGAGAATTACAGCTACAGGCTGCACTGGGAAGAACTACTAAACAGAAGGAATACAAGTCCTGTATGGGCCAGACGTACTGTTATTTCTCATTTACATACATTGAGGCACATTAACTAAGGGACACATTTCTGATGTACTTCGCACGTTCTTTTCAGTGAAAACTGCCACATTTGTGTCGCGGCTGCACTATTCATCATGCGACACACATTTGTGCACTGAAGGGGGCGCTCCGGTGCTCAGTCGGGGACGTGCACCAGATTTAACATTTAACCCTTTCACGACCCGTGACGTAATAGCACTTCACGGGTCAGCCGCGGGTGACTGGAGAGGGCTCAAGGGCTGAGCCCTCTCCATAGCTGGTAAGTCTTTGCTGCATACTGCCATCCGAGGATCGTAGCTCCCCGTGACATCATCGGGGAGCAGCGATCTGTCGCCATGGTAGCCTCGGGGCTCACGAAGACCCGAGGCTACTTCGGGTTAACCCATTCATTACAATGTGCTATCATGTGCTATAATGTATGAGGAGTAAAATCCCCATATACTGCCATACTGTAGTATGGCAGTATATGATAGGATCGTACAGACAACCTAGGGTTAAAGTAGCCTAGGGAGTCTGAAAAATAGTAAAAATAAAAAAAAGTTAAAAAAAAAAAGTTATAATAAAAAAACCTAAAATCTCAAATCACCCCACTTTCCCTAGAACTGATATAAATATAAATAAACAGTAAAAATCATAAACACATTAGGTATCGCCGCATCCGAAAATGCCCGATCTATCAAAATATACTAACGTTTTTTCACTGCGTTTAACCCCGTAATGGAAAATCGCGCCCAAATTCGAAAATGGCACTTTTTTGCCATTTTAAAACATTTTTTAAATTCTATAAAAAGTGATCAAAAGGTCGTACAGTCCTAAAAATGATAACATTGTAAATGTCATGAAAATTCACAAAAAACGACACCACCCACAGCTCAATACACCAAAGTTATTAGCGCCCGAAGATGGCAAAATCCCCCCAGAAATTTTTGTACAGGGGGTTTTAATTTTTTTTAAATGTATGAAAACATTATAAAACCTATATAAATTTGTTATCCCCGTAATCGTACCGACCCAAAGAATGAAGTAGACATGTCATTTGGGGTGCACAGTGAAAGCCTTAAGATCCAAGCCCACAAGAAAACGGCACAAATGTGTTTTTTTACCAATTTCACTGCATTTGGAATTTTTTTCCTGCTTCCCAGTACATGGCATGGAATAATAAATACCATCACTATGAAGTGCAATTTGTTACGCAGAAAACAAGCCCTCACACAGTTCTGTACATGTAAAAATAAAAAAGTTATAGATTTTTGATCATGGGGAGTGAAAAATGAAAATGAAAAAACAAAAAAGGGCGAGGTCCTCAAAGGGTTAATACCAAATTGTGCAAACAATCAAGGAAAGTAAATATATTAAGGACGGTGTTCTAATATTAAACCCAATTGGAAAGGCCTAAACAGCTCCATGAAATTCCTGAAGACACCAAACTTTCTCCAATTAACTTTATATTAAAATATATTTATATATATCACTTATTGTATCCCAATAAATGGGAAGAATGAGACTGAAGGATAACCATGATACTAAGAAAAGATGAAAGTCTTATTGCCTACCCATTATTATAATGGTCAAGCAATAAGACTTTCATCTTAGTGTCATCGCGCATTTTATAATAATGGGTAAGCAATAAGACTCATATACTTTTGTTTCTGTGAAGATGGAACTAGCTCTACCATGTATTTTTGCATTCTGATGTAGTGAATTTTTGGTACTGCTTATCCAATTGTGTACTGGAATGGTACTGATATATATAGTGATCACATTTGTGCTGTGTACCATGGGGGATAACTTCTTGTCTGTGTCATACCACCTGCTGTTTGCACAGTTTTAATGTATGTACAATAAAGATTCATTATTTATTTTGTCTGACGTTGTTACCCTTCAGTCTCATTCTTTGCATTCCACGCCCCATGTTAAAGGTGCACCAAAAAATAAGTGGTGCACTCTGTCGGGGCAGTGCAGGGGGCACCAGAAATCCTGAATCTGGCGCCCCCTGCACACTACACAGGACACTGCACATAGTACACACTGCCCTGTTCTTAGTAAATGTGCCCTATAGAGCTATTAGATAATGCAAAATACAGTCGGTAAGGTTTTCCTTAATCACGTAGTTCTCTATATAAGTTTTCTAATTCATGCAGTAGAATTTAAAGAATGATGGGTTGAATTTTTGCTTTTGTAGAATATAAATATACAGCCTACAAAGGACTCTGGGTTTACAAGTTGTAAATCAAGTAGATTGTCCATTGAGGGCTCTGAACATAGCTACATTTCAGTAATATCCCTGTATAACTCAATTTCTCCAGGATCAGCCAGACTGAGAGAACAATAGCTGTGAATATATGTGAGATTATATGGATGCTAGATTATGATGAGCCATGCATTTTAAATAAATAGCTAATCCTGAAGAAGGCACTATATTTCCAAGGTATTATATTACAGTACTGATCAACCTTGGGTATATTCTAATATCTCCTACTATAAAAAATGCTTTATTTCATTTTAAAATAAAAAGGGGAACTCACGCTTTCCTTTGAGGTACAGTGTAGATTGGGGACCCCAATTTCTAGTTAAAACCTGGGTATAGGAAACAAAATATGAGTATACACTGAGATGTTTTCCACACACAGCGAGGTGTCCACGCATGAACTTTCTTACCTTTGTCCCTCCACTACAGTCGGCTATGAGGGCTATCAGGAACATGGCAGATATCCAGGCAATTGCCTTTTGTGTGCTCTAAAAAAAAATTTAAATATGAAAATAATGGTTATCACTGCTGACGATGTCCTAATTTTCTTGAAGTATCCTCACCATTGTTCTAGTTATTTATCTAATGCAGCTTTGTCCTTTCATGAAGATCCAATTATATATATTTTGCAGCCCAGATCCTTTTATGTGAGAAAATCGGTGGTATTCAGTTTGTAGTTGTAGGATGTAACGGTCTAGAGACCCTGCCCCTGTTTAGTTGTGCACCTGTATTTATACAGTACAAATTGAACTGTAAACACGTCACGGTACTTTACAAAGGTCCTTACACCCCCAAGGCCTAATTAGGTTAACGCAGAACATCCTGATGCAATTGTGTGCTCCCCAATTATCATTAATTGTGGCTCTGACAGGAGCTTTCTAGTGTAACACCATTCTGTTTATGCTCCGCAGCGTCTACTTCTTCCATTGTACTTGCGTCAGTCTCCTCTCAAAGATGATGAACTAATGAAAATCCCCTTAGCTCAACATACAGTATGTGCAATATTCCACCGTCTAGACACTGAATATATTTGTTTTTGTTGTTGTTTTGCTTTTCATGATATGTTCACATACCCTAAAAAATAGTCATTGTTAAAAATCGAAATGTAAGTATTTTGAGTACCGGTAGTTTGTTGAGTGGGTTGAGCCTTGGCTGCACATAGATATCATTCTAAAAGACTTATACGCCGTCCTGCTGATATGCTGTCCATTCTGTTTATGAGCTACAGGAACCGAGAGCTAATAAGTTCCTTCTTTTTTCAACTCTGAGGCTTTTTGGATCCTCATGGTGAAAACAATTTATAGAAGTGTTTTGTGGGGATTTTAAATAAAAAATACTTATTGGCTATGTTCACATCATGTTGTAGTCCTCCATTGTAAGGATTCATTGGGTGGATTCCCGACATGTCCTTACAATGCAGGGCTAGGACATCTCCCACTGTATGCTCAGAGGGATTTATTGTCCTTTCCCTCCCACCCTCCCGAAAGCGTGTAGAGTAGAGGACAAATCCTTAGATTTGGTCTGACGAAGGGTACTATACCCGAAATGTGTTACCAATTGGATTTTCTTTGTTTTCAATTAAATAAATATCAGTTAATCTTTTTCACCGCATCGTTGGTCTGTATAACCAGTTGGTCACTAGCGCACCCATTAAACCCCATTTTGTCCTCTACTATACACGTTTCATACGGTTCCATTGGATACCGGTCCTGGAGTGCTTGGGAGCTGCTGTTTCTACCAACGACATACAATAGACCTTTGAGGGAACATTACCCCATTGTTTGTCGCAACTATACAAGTAGTCATCAGGTGAGCATTTTCTGTTACTCACCTGAACCATTACCCAAATGGAATCACACGAGGCGCTGTCCTCCTTTGTCTTTTTGTTTCAATTCTTCTGTCCCTCCCGAACGCAGGAGATGTGAATATCGGCAGCAGCCAGATATGAATAGTTGCATTACTTATGACCTACCACAGTTTAAGCTCAGCAGAGGCCTGGGATGGATGCAATACTATTGCATTTGTCCCTGATGGGTTATTATGGCCTTTACTGAGCTTTTAAGTCACTTAGCAGGAGAGAGCTTGCTTTTCATCCTGTGTGTCATGCAGGATTTTTCTGCCTATACCTTCAGCAAATAAGCCAACGGCAGCTTTCCTGGCTTATATGCTGAAAGTATCATAAGAAGGAGATATATATGCATATAGCCTTATGCTGATTTTATTATATATTTCACTATCCAATTAGAGAAAAGTAAAATTCAGCTTTAATTTTGTTACTAGAAAAAATGTGAAGTTTCTCAGGTGATAATTACCTACAGGATTGTGATGTTGGTTTGCTTTGGTTGAATCATTGTTTATTTGTGAGAAGAACAGAATAAGGCCCCTTCCACACTTGCGTTGCAGATCACGTCAGAGTCTGATCAGGGTGCGATCAGTGTTTGGTCAGTGACATTTTGCATCAGAGTTCAGTCAGATTTTGTTCAGTGTCTCAGTTTTTCACACACATTTTTAATGCATTTTCAATGCAATTTCAATGCGTTTTTCATGCGAGTGAAAAGGACTCAGGGTTGAGCTCTATCTTTTCTATGGCAATTAATGCGTGAAAAACGCATTGCAGTTGCGTGTGTCTCGGAGTGCAATGCATTTTTGATGCATCTCCATAGACTTGTATACTGCGTTTTTCACGCGCGTGACTTGCAAAAGTAGAGCAGGCTGAGATTTAGACGCGTGTTAAAAAAAACATGCATGTGTGGAAAAGCCCATTGATTACAATGGGTCAGAGTGCATCGCAAGTTGTTGAAATGCAAGAATGTTATTAAAAAGTACCCATGTGAAGAGAATTTCCCATAAATGTAGCCAAGTCGACTCTTAGAAACTAGATAGTTGTCTTTGGATACAACCACCAAGGAGTATTGACTCGGTTGATACCCGAACCTGCATTTATTATGACAGGACAGCTGTGGAATAGCCATTTTTTCCATGATCGCTCCAGCAGAGGTGCTTGTATCCAAGGACAGCTGCCCTTCATTTCAAATCATAATATGAATACACCTTCACTTATCATATGACTTTATTTATGGGAGATTATCTTCACAAAGGTAACTAACCCCTTCACCAGGACCCACTATTACAGGCTGAGCTCTCTCCATACACAGTGGGTGTCAGCTGTATACTACAGCTGGCACTGATTGCTGCAGTTAACCTGTTAAGTGTCACGGTTGAACCCGACCATGGCACCCAACATTATTGCCAATGGGTGCACAATCTTACTTGGCCGATCACCCCCCCCCCCACCATGATATCATCGAAGATTGGCGATCGGTTGCCATGGCCTACAGTTTAATAGTGACTCGGAGGCTTGCCATGTATAATGATCTCCAATAGATGGCAGTCTATTACAGATCATCAGTAAAATTGTCATATACTGCAATACAGTATTAATCAGATCCTGCAGGGTTAGAATACCCTAGAGGAGGGGTCGGGAACCTATGGCTCGCGAGCCAGATGTGGCTCTTTTGATGACTGCATCTGGCCTGTAGCCAGGGCTCCTATCCAGAGGCGGACTGGCCACCGGTGGAAAAATAAAAAAACATGTACTCACCTTTCCGACGCTCCCCCACAGCTTCACTACTTTATGCAGTGATAGCTCCGTGCGCACCAGCGGTTCACAGACTATGATGCCGGCAAGTGGCTGATGTCATACTCTGTGTCACCGACGGCCGAACTGCATCAAGTTGTGGAGCTGCGGGGGAGCGTTGGAAAGGCAAATATATGTTTTTTTATTTTATGTACTGGAGTGGGGAGGATGGTTGGCAGGCTGCATACAGGGGGGGCTGACTGTATACAAGGAAGGTTTATACAGGGGGGCAGGCTGGATGTCTACTGGGGGGGCAGGCTGGCTGTATACAGGGGGCTGGTTTTATACAGGGGCAGAATGGCTGTATACAGGGTAGGGACTGGCTTGCTGTATACAGGGGGGGGGCTGGCTGTATACAGGGGGGCT
This sequence comes from Engystomops pustulosus, assembly GCF_040894005.1. Lineage (NCBI taxonomy): Eukaryota > Metazoa > Chordata > Amphibia > Anura > Leptodactylidae > Engystomops > Engystomops pustulosus. The sequence continues at coordinate 141,524,026 of NC_092417.1, read as the reverse complement.
GGCTGGCTGTATACAGGGGAGATGACTGGCTGTATACAGGGGGATGGCTGGCTGTATACAGGGGGGATGGCTGGCTGTATAAAGGGGGGGCAGAATGGCTGTATACAGGGGAGCTGCTGGCTGGCTGTATACAGGGGATGGGCTGGCTGGCTGTATTCAGGGGATAGTATCATCATAGTATCATAGTATATAAGGCTGGAAAAAGACGCAAGTCCATCAAGTCCAACCTTTAAGAATTAAATAAATGTTTTATCCCCATAACCCGTGATATTTTTGCTCTCCAGAAAGGCATCCAGGCCTCTCTTGAACATGTACATAGAGTCCGCCATAACAACCTCCTGCGGCAGAGAGTTCCATAGTCTCACTGCTCTTACAGTAAAGAACCTTTGTCTATGTTGATGGTAAAATCGCCTCTCCTCTAGGCATAGAGGATGCCCCCTTGTCCTGGTCACAGGCCTAGGTATAAAAAGATCTTTGGAGAGATCCTTGTACTGTCCGTTCAGGTATTTGTACATTGTAATGAGGTCTCCCCTCAGTCGTCTTTTTTCTAAACTGAATAATCCCAAATTTTGTAATCTGTCATTGTATTCTAATCCCCCGATTCCCCTAATAATCATGGTTGCTCTCCTCTGCACCCGTTCCAGCTCTACTATAATCTTTTTATACACTGGTGCCCAAAACTGGACACAATACCCCATGTGTGGTCTGACCAGGGATTTGTATAAGGGTAAAACTATGTCTTTATCATGAGAATCTATTCCTCTCTTGATACATCCCATAATTTTATTTGCTTTGGCAGCAGCTGCCTGGCTCTGGTCACTAAAATTAAGTTTACCATCCACCAATACCCCCCAAGTCATTTTCAGCTCCAGTTTTACCAAGTAATTGACCGTTTAGAACATAATTATATTTTTTGTTTCCATGGCCCAAGTGCATAACTTTACATTTATCTACATTAAATCTCATCAACCATTTCTCTGCCCACTCCTCAAGCTTCCACAAATCCCTCTGTAATGCTAGACTATCGACCTCAAGATTTATTACTTTACACAGCTTAGTATCATCTGCAAATATTGAAACCTGACTGTGTAAACCCTCTACAAGGTCATTAATAAAAATAAATAAAAAGAAGTGGCCCCAATACTGACCCCTGTGGCACTCCACTAGTAACCTCAACCCAATCTGAGAATGTGCCATTAATGACGACCCTCTGTTTTCTATCACTAAGCCAATTACTTACCCAAATACACATATTTTCTCCTATTCCCAGCAGTGTCATTTTATATACCAACCTTTTATGTGGCACGGTGTCAAATGCCTTTGAAAAGTCCAGATATACAACATCCACAGCGTCCCCCAGATCCAGTCTTGAACTTACCTTTTCGTAGAAACCAATCAGATTAGTCTGACAGGACCGATCTCTCATAAACCCATGCTGACACTGGGTTATAAGGTTGTTCACAGTGAGGTACTCCAGGATAGCATCTCTAACAAACCCCTCAAATATTTTCCCCACCACAGAAGTTAGACTCACGGGTCTGTAGTTTCCAGGATCGCTATTTGATCCTTTTTTGTATAATGGTACCACATTTGCTATGCGCAAGTCCTGTGGAACATAACCAGTCCTCAGTGAATCTTTAAATATTAAAAATAACGGTCTGTCTATCACGGTACATAGTTCATGCAGTACCCGGGGGTGTATGCCATCTGGCCCCGGTGATTTATCTATCTTAGTGCTTGCGATGCGGCGCCGTACCTCTTCCTGGGTTAAACTGTTGAAATTCCAAAAAGAATTTACATTATTCCTCATTGTGTCTTCCACCAGGGGATTTTCCTGGGTAAAGACAGTTGAGAAGGCGACATTCAGTAGACTGGCCCTTTCCTCATCTCCTTCCACCTTGACCCCCATGTTATTTCTAAGGGGACCCACACTCTCTGTTTTTAGTTTCTTATCATTTATATACTTGAAAAATAATTTGGGATTATTTTTGCTCTCTCTGGCAATTTTTCTCTCAGTCTCTATTTTTGCAGCCTTTATCTGCTTTTTACAGGATTTATTTTTCTCTCTATAAGCCTGTAATGCCTCATCGCTACCTTCACATTTTAGCACCTTAAACGCCTTATCTTTCTCGCTTAGGATGGCTGTATACAGGGGGGGGGGGGGCTGGCTGGCTGTAAAGGGGTGGGGCGACTGGCTTTATAATGGGGGGCTGGCTGTCTATATACTGGGGGCACGCTGGCTATTTACTGGGGGGCTGGCTGGCTGTATACAGGGGAGTGGCTGGCTGTATATAGGAGAGGGGCTAGCTGGCTGTATACAGGGTGGTTGGTTGGCTTTATAATGGGGGCTGGCTGTCTATATACTGGAGGCACTCTGGCTATATACTGGGGGGCTGGCTATCTATATACTGGGGATTGGCTGGCTTCCTATATACTAGGGGGGGCTGTATGGCTATGTATAGGTAGGCTGGCTATATACTGGGTGGGCTGGCTGGCTATATACAGGGGGTGGCTGGCTATATATTAAGGAGGGGCATGCTGGCTATATAATGGGGGGGGGGCTGCCTGGCAATATACTGGGGGGACTGTCTGGCCCTTTACTGGGGGGGCTGTCTGGCTATATATAGGGGACTGGCTATTTACTGGGTGGGCAGGCTGGCTATATACTGGGTGGGCTGGCTGGCTATATACAGGGGGGGTGGTTGTATACTTGAGGAGCTGTCTGGCTATATACTAGGAGGCTGGCTGGCTATATTCTGGGGGGGGGGGCTTGCTGGCTATATACTGGAAGGCTGGCTGGCTAAATACTGGGGGCTGGCTGGCTATATACTGTATAAACATATTGTACAGCTCTTGCAGAATTATATTTTAAAATATGTGGCCCTTATGGCTCTCTCTGAGCCAGGATTATAACTGTTTATTGTAGCCTAGGGCTAAAGTACAGTAAATTACCAACATCCAGAGGTCTGTTTGTAACTAGGGGTCGTCTGTAAGTCGGGTGTTCTTAAGTAGGGGACTGCCTGTAATAGTAAAAAAAATTAAAAAATTAACGAAATATATTTAAAAAAAAATGTAAAAAAGGAAAAGTTTAATTCACCTTCTTTCCCTATAACATATATAAAATTAAATAAACAGTAAAAATCATAGCGATAAGCGCTAAGTCCAGCTTCAAGCAATAGTCCAGGGTAAAATATAAAAACCATAGCACTTTATTTCATCTTCTTGTAAAAAATATCATGAAAAAAGATGAACATATGAAGAACACACGTCTACACAGCGTTATTGCCTATGCGTTGCGGAAAAACTCCTTTATCATGGCATAGCATGAGACATGAACAGGTGATTTTGAATGTCCTGCTATTGCGGTCATGTGACCACGTTAAAGAAACAAACTTTGTTAAAGATTTACATTGTTAGTAGTGTACATACATAATACTAAGTTCCAAGTTTTAGGGGTAACAAACTTACTGGAGAACTGTGCGAGCTATAAAAGTAACAAAAACAATCAAATTAAATCTGATAAATCATATTGTGTCTTTTGTTGAGACCTTGGGGAAATCTAGTATTTAATGTAAAAATCCAGTTACTTTCCCTGTTCATTAGTTTGCGTTTATGGTTACCGCCACGTACAGGTTTTTTTTACATTCCCTATGACCATGACCGCAAAGTGTGAACAGTCCCCCTTGTGCGTTTATGGAAAATGTTTGAAAGCCATAGATATGTTCAAGGTTGGGGAATTTTTGACATCTGGTCGTAAATCCCACGCATTGTACGTTGCAATTTTTTGCAGGTATTGCAGTACACAATATAGGTACTGTTGCAATTAATGTAGTCATGTATTTTAAAGCTTTCTTGGGTAGTGGCAGAAACAATAGCTGTAGTAGGGGAAATATATTTGCAACACGTACATTATGTCCACATTTAAACAAACCTTTTGTTTGTAACCAAATGGGGGATTCTTGGACCCTGGAGGAAAAAAGACTGGGTGAAAGCAGCTGACCAAGAGTGGGAGCTTTCCTAGAAACATAGTTGACCCCGTTATTCATTATATGAAACAGATCTTCGTCACAGGATAAAAGAGGTAAGTACTAGTACTCATGAATGCTGAAGTATACAAAAATCTTAATTTACAAATCTTGAGTGATACTGAAACATACCGCCCCCTTCCTAAAAATCCCACAGTCGATTTGCAGGTTCCCCTAAGGAGACTCCTTGATTTTGGGGTCTCCTTGGGAGCAATCTCCAATCGTATAGCTGACTATCTTTATGTGGACTATCCCGTAATCTCTATATTTCATTCCTTTCCCAAATTACATAAAAATGTCTTTCCACCTCCACTCCGTCCCATGGTACCCGGCGTAGGGTCTATGACAGAACATTTAGGAGAGTGGGTTGATCACCATCTCCAGCCATTAGTTGTCTCTGTTCCAGGGTATCTCAAGGATACCAAACACACTGTGGCATTACTGGATCATTTTCCCTGGATTGATAGTTTTAGATGGCTAGCCTGTGACGTTGTCAGCCTTTACCCGTCCCTAGAACAATCATACTATACTTAATTATCTTTCATATTTTTTAAACATCTGTTTCCATTATATTTTTTACAAGAAGATGAAATAAAGTACTACGGTTTTTATATTTTACCCTGGACTGTTGCTTGAAGCTGGACTCAGCGCTTATCTCTATATCGTCGACTTGGGACTCAGTTGTCCGTGCTCCAACATTCCAGATACCTACGTATGGCTTCCCGGCTGAGATGACCCTCACTCTTCCGAGTAAAAATAAACATGTTGGGTATCGCCACATCCCAAAATGCCCATTCTATCAAAATATAAAAAAGATTATTTTCAGCTGTGAACACCATAACGGAAAACAGCGCCCAAATGTCTGAATCGCCACTTTATCACCATTTTTACACCCATGAATATTTGAATAAAAAATGACCGGTCTTATAGGTCCCAAATTGATATACGGTAAAATGCCAGCACATACTTCAAAAAATGAGACCTTGCATACATCCGTACACCAAAGTATGAAAAAAGTTATTGACCTCAGAATTTGGCAAAATGGTAAAATTTTTTTGTACAAAAGATTAATTTAAAAAAAAAAAATTCTACTAAAACATAATAAAACCTATATAACTTTGGTATCCCTGTGATCGTCCTGACCCAAAGAATAAAGAAGAAGTGTCATGTGGAGCACAGAATCAAAGTTGTAAAAACAGAGCCCAGAAGAAAATGTCGCAAATATGGTGTTTTGTCAATTTCACAGAACTTGGAAAATCTATCAATTTTGAACATATTATAGAATTTGATGTGTTCACTTTCCTGAAAGCAGTGGACTGCGTCATACATAGCCTTAGGTTTTGGAACAGAAATATCATGCCGGCCTACAAGAAAATGATATTTAAGGATAAAAATGAAATTTGAGTCCCAAATTTTGTCGATAAGTTAAGATATATTGCATCTGCTCACTATGGAGGCTTCAATTAGCCAAAATGCTCTTATAATTACAGTTTCCACTTGTACCTATAAAATTTGCAAACCTGAAACTCACCACAAAGACCCAACTTGAATGTTCCCTCAGAGAACAAGAAGTCTCTTCATAGCCACTACCCGATGTGTTAACACTAATGGGTTGTCAAGGTCAATGACGCAATATAAACCTCAAAAACAGTCTTTAAGGGTAAACACCATTAAAACTGAATTAAGGAAAAATCACATTAAGTCACCACTTACATCACACACAGTTTTAAAACTGTGCCCAGCAGAGCGTGCAGTACCACAATTAAATGCACAAAATTGTTCTATTTTATTATTTGAAGTTTGTTTTTTTTCATTCTATTTACTATATTAGGTTTATGAAATGCTCCCTTCATGAAAAGTGACTATAGCGAAGCCAAAAGAGACAGTTCTCATACATTTCATTAACAGACCATGCTCAACTTTACAGAGAGCCGGTCCCCTCACTCCTTACAAGCCCCCAGTACAACCTTACCTCATGTATTTTGTAATGTGTTGGGGTGGTAGGACATGAGGTAATTTACCAGTATACATCTATTAACCCCTTAACGAACTGGCTCTTTTTAGTTTTTTCACTTCCATTTTTCACTCACTACCTTCAAAAATCTATAATTTTTTTATATTTTTCCACATAAAGAGCTGTGTGACGGCTTATTTTCAACGTAATAAATTGCACTTCATAGTGATGGTATTTACTATTCTGCGCCGTGCTCTGGGAAGCGGGAAAAAAATCCAAATGCAGTGAAAATGTTGAAAAAACGCATTCGCGTGTTTTCTTGTAGGCTTGGATTTTACAGCTTTCACTGTGCGCCACAAATTACATGTCTACTTTATTATTTGGATCGGTATGATTAAGGGGATAACAAATTTGTATAGGTTTTATACATTTACAAAAATTAAAAAATTAAAAAATGTATTTTGCCATCTTCTGGTGGCAATAACTTTTTCATACTTTGGTTTACGGAGCTGTGGGTGGTGTCATTTTTTGCGACTTTTGATTGTTTTCATTGTTATCATTTTTTTGGACTGGGCGACCTTTTGATTACTTTTTATTGACTATTTTTTAAAATGGCAAAAAAGTACCATTTTCGACTTTGGGCGCTATTTTCCATTACAGGGTTAAACGCAGTGAAAAACCGTTATTATATTTTGATATATCGGACATTTTTGGATGCAGCGATACCTAATGTGTTTAGGATTTTTACTGTTTATTAATATTTATATCAGTTCTAGGGAAAGCGGGGGTGATTCGAATTTTTAGGTTTTTTAATTATATATTTTTTTAACTTTTTAACATTTTTTTACTTTAACCCCTGAACGCTGAAGCCACTTTTCACCTTCCTGACACGGCCCATTTTTTCAAATCTGCCCTGTGTCACTATAAGTGGTTATAGCTTCGAAACGCTTTAACATATCCAAGTGATTTTGAAATTGTTTTCTCGTGACACATTTTACTTCATGTTAGTTACAAAATTTTGGTTGTATGTTTTGCATTTATTTATGAGAAAATCAGATATTTGGTGAAAATTTGGAAAAATTCTCAACTTTCGAAATTCAAAATGTTCTACTTTTTCCACACATGAGTCATAACACAAGAAAACATAATAACTAACATTCACCAAATGTCTACTTTATACCTCCGTGGTTTTTTATACATACTATCATTTTTGTAGGATGTTATGGGGCTTTGAACGTTAGGTGCGATTTTTCACATTTTCATAAAAAAAGCAAAATCCTGCTATTGAGGGACCTGCTCAGGTTTGAAGTCACTTTGAGAGGCCTAAATAAAAGTAAAACCCCATAAATTACCCCATTATAGAAACTACACCCCTCAACGTACGTAAAACAACTTTTATGAAGTTTGTTAACCCTTTAATTGGTTTACAGGGGTTAAAACAAAATCGGATGCAATTTTGAAATTTTTTTTTTTTACTAAATTAATGTGTTTTTCATAAAATGTACAAATTCTCAGTGGATAAAATACCAAAACGCTCCACAAAGTTTGATACCCAATTTCTCCCACATATAACAATCCCCCATATGTGGTGGTAACCTGCTGTATGGGCACATGCCAGGGCATCGAAGGGGAGCTGCGCCATTCAGAGCAGATTATGCATTATCACTTTATAATGGCTATACAATCTTTATTTTTTTGGCAATTTGGACATATAAGGGCTTATTTTTTGCAACCTGAGATGAACTTTACAAATACTTCATTTTAGTGGGTCTGTAGCTTTTTGATGAGATTTTATTAACTCTTTAATGTATGGAGGAAAAGAAAATTGTCAATTTTGGGTTCTTTTTTTTTGTATATTTTGGGGGTCGTACACCATATGCTAAAAATATTTTTATGTAATAAATGGTTCGAAAAAGGTATTCCCAAAGGTAATCATAGATGCGGTTCATGTAAATTTTGTACTTATAACAGCCAACTAAAGTTGATAGAATTTGGAGGCATTTCTCGGGTAGTCAACTCATTTATTACATGTAAATCTACATACATTGTCTATATCATTTTTTGCCTCTGTAAACGGTTTTATATCGGGAAGACTGTACGAAGATTGTACGTGAGATTTAGAGAACATTTTAAGTCAATTACCACAGGGAATGGGTGTCCCCATCTCATTGAACACGTCAAAAAATGTCATGACGGTAACCCAGAAGTCCTAAGACTTGCAGGGATTACTCAAGTCAAAATCAACCCTCGTGGAGGAGATAGGAACTTAAGCCTGCTGAGAGAAGAAAGTAGACAAATTATCGCCTTCGATGCCACGGGCATCTTAGAATTGAATGAAAAAAATTATTACAGTGTGTTCCTCTAAAAAACCCCCTTAAAATACGGAGTTATTCCCATTAACGCATCCTGTCTGGTATACTTACCTGGATGGTTATCTGAATCGAGATACCGGTAATTGTCATACTCTGCTTAATATAAAAAGACGCTTATTATCTATTCTGCTATCTGCCAATGTGAATACATATGACTTTGTTATGTTTTTAAAACCAGTTAATCATTTGTTTTTATACTCACCATGTCTTTCACTAGTGTTTGTTGATGTGTTTATATTGTTCCCATGGCGACACTCACCGGCGCTTGCGCCAGATCTTGTGCAGTGAGCTCTGCAGATTTTTGTGGCAGATAACTTTTAAAAAAGCATTAGCAAAGCGAGTGTATGAGCTTGGCGGCGAGTGTGCATTGATCTGAAGTGTGTGCAGTGTCTTAAGTGTGACTTACGTTTAAGGGACTTAAGTTTGAGGGGCTTTAGCAGGTAACTGCTGTGTTTTGTGTTACTTTGACTGTAAATTCTTCTTTCTGTGCATAATTCTATTGTAATCCCCATTAGAACAATGGACTCCATAAGTGGCATTGCTACACGGTGTACATCCTGTGCCATGTATGCTTTCCTTGAACAGCCGTTCGAGGGGGAATACTGCTGTGTGGGGTGTGTGAAAATTGCTCACCTGGAAGCCCAGATTCTGGATCTAAATGAGCAAGTTTCAAGGCTATGGGCAATTGATAATATGGAACGAAGTTTGCTGCTCCTGGAGCACAAACTCTCTGGGGAAGATGGTTGTGGGGAGAGAAGTATGGAGGTGCAGAGTGAGGGGGCAGCTAGTTGGGTAACATGTAGAAGGCGGGGTAGAGGGAAGAGTTGTAGGGAGTCTAGTCCTGATCTGGTGCACCCCAATAAGTTTGCCAGGCTGGTGGATGAGGGGGGTATCAGCTCTGGGGTAGCAATGCTGCAGAAAGATGTGGCCGCTAGCAACCAGGGGAATGTCTGCTCCAGTAAGAAGGGTAATGGGAGCACAGGCAAGGTCAGACAGGTGCTGGTAGTGGGAGATTCGATTATTAGGGGAACACACAGGGCAATCTGTCACAAAGACCGTGCATACCGAACAGTGTGTTGTTTGCCGGGTGCTCGGGTTCGGCATGTTGCGGATCGGGTTGATGGATTACTGGGAGGGGCTGGTGAGGAACCAGCGGTCATGGTCCACATTGGCACTAATGACAAAGTAACAGGTAGGTGGAAGGTCCTTAAAAATGATTTCAGAGATTTAGGCCATAAGCTCAGGGCAAGGACCTCAAAGGTAATTTTCTCCGAGATACTGCCTGTACCACGTGCCACACCAGAAAGGCAGCGGGAGATCAAGGAGGTAAATAAGTGGCTCAAAAGTTGGTGTAGGAAGGAGGGGTTTGGGTTCATGGAGAACTGGGCTGACTTTTCTGTGGGCTACAGGCTCTACAGTAGGGATGGGCTGCACCTCAATGGGGAGGGGGCTGCTGTTTTAGGGGAAAAAATGGCTAGAAGGTTGGAGGAGTGTTTAAACTAGAGACCTGGGGGGAGGGCAACTACACTTGTGCAGGGCAAATAGACGGTGTACATAGAGAGCTGGGAAGAGCCATAGTCCATGGGGGAGGAAGGGGGGCTGGAATGAGATTGGGGAATAAGGACAAAAGGAATACGGACAGGGAAAACCATATAAAGTGTATGTACACAAATGCCAGAAGCCTCACAAACAAAATGGAGGAACTGGAACTCTTGATGTTGGAACGGAAATATGATATAGTGGGTATCAGCGAGACATGGCTGGACAGTAGCTATGACTGGGCTGTTACTATAGATGGTTATAGTCTTTTTAGAAAGGATCGTATAAATAAAAAAGGGGGAGGGGTTTGTTTATATGTGAATTCTTGCCTCAAGCCCGTCCTGCGAGATGACATCAGTAACGCAAATGTGGAGTCCCTATGGGTGGAGATAAGAGGAGGGAAAAAGAATAATAAAATATTACTAGGGGTTTGTTATAAGGCTCCAAATATAATGGAGGCAGCAGAGGAAATGCTGATAAGTGAAATGGATGCGGCTTCAAAGCATGGTGAAGTACTTATCATGGGGGACTTCAATTACCCAGATATTGACTGGGGGGCAGAAACCTGCAGGTCCTTCAAAGGTAGCAGGTTCTTGTCAACAACAAAAGACAATTACCTGTCGCAACTAGTCCTGGAGCCAACAAGAGGGGGGGCACTGCTGGACCTTATCCTTACCAACAGACCTGATAGGGTATCAAAACTACAGGTTGGGGGGAACCTGGGGAATAGTGATCATAATATCATTGATTTTGTATTACGCTTTACTAAGCACGTTAGTGAAGGGGCAACCAACACTCTAAACTTCAGGAGGGCAAATTTTCATCAACTAAGGGAAGACCTTAAAGGCATAGACTGGGATAATGCTCTCAAAGACAAAAGCCCCCCCCAAAAATGGGACTTTTTCTCATATATTCTGAAAAAGTCCTGTGAGAAACACATACCTTATGGGAAAAAGCATAAAAGGAACAAGAAAAAGCCTATGTGGCTAACTAGTCTTGTAAGGAAAGCAATAAGCGAGAAAGATAAAGCGTTTAAGGTGCTAAAACGTGAAGGTAGCGATGAGGCATTACAGGATTATAGAGAGAAAAATAAATCCTGTAAAAAGCAGATAAAGGCCGCAAAAATAGAGACTGAGAGAAATATTGCCAGGGAGAGCAAAAATAATCCCAAATTATTTTTCAAGTATATAAATGATAAGAAACTAAAAACAGAGAGTGTGGGTCCCCTTAGAAATAACATGGGGGTCATGGTGGAAGGAGATGAGGAAAGGGCCAATCTACTGAATGTCGCCTTCTCAACTGTTTTTACCCAGGAAAATCCCCTGGTGGAAGACACAATGAGGAATAATGTAAATTCTTTTTATAATGTCAACAGTTTAACCCAGGAAGAGGTACGGCGCCGCCTCGCAACCACTAAGATAGATAAATCACCTGGGCCAGATGGCATACACCCCCGGGTTCTGCATGAATTATGTACGGTGATAGACAGACCGTTATTTTTAATATTTGAAGATTCACTGAGGACTGGTTATGTTCCACAGGAATGGCGCATAGCAAATGTGGTACCAATATACAAAAAAGGATCAAATAGCGATCCTGGAAACTACAGACCCGTAAGTCTAACTGCTGTGGTGGGGAAAATATTTGAGGGGTTTATTAGAGATGCTATCCTGGAGTATCTCACTGTGCACAACCTTATAACCCAGCGTCAGCATGGGTTTATGAGAGATCGGTCCTGTCAGACTAATCTGATTGGTTTCTACGAGGAGGTAAGTTCAAGACTGGATCTGGGGGACGCTGTGGATGTTGTATATCTGGACTTTTCAAAGGCATTTGACACCGTGCCACATAAAAGGTTGGTATATAAAATGAGACTGCTGGGAGTAGGAGAAAATCTGTGTATCTGGGTAAGTAATTGGCTTAGTGATAGAAAACAGAGGGTGGTCATTAATGGCACATTCTCAGATTGGGTTGATGTTACCAGTGGAGTGCCACAGGGGTCAGTATTGGGGCCACTTCTTTTTAATATTTTTATTAATGACCTTGTAGTGGGTTTACACAGTCAAGTTTCAATATTTGCAGATGATACTAAGCTGTGTAAAGTAATAAATACTGAGGTCGATAGTTTAGCATTACAGAGGGATTTGTGGAAGCTTGAGGGATGGGCAGAGAAATGGTTGATGAGGTTTAATGTAGATAAATGTAAAGTTATGCACTTGGGCCATGGAAACAAAAAGTATAATTATGTTCTAAACGGTCAATTACTTAGTAAAACTGAAGCTGAAAAGGACTTGGGCGTATTGGTGGATGGTAAACTTAATTTTAGTGACCAGAGCCAGGCGGCTGCTGCTAAAGCAAATAAAATAATGGGATGTATCAAGAGAGGAATAGATTCTCATGATAAAGACATAGTTCTGCCCTTATACAAATCCCTGGTCAGACCACACATGGAATATTGTGTACAGTTTTGGGCACCAGTATATAAAAAGGATATAGTAGAGCTGGAACGGGTGCAGAGGAGAGCAACCAGGATTATTAGGGGAATGGGGGGACTAGAATACAATGACAGATTACAAAATTTGGGATTATTCAGTTTAGAAAAAAGACGACTGAGGGGAGACCTCATTACAATGTACAAATACCTGAACGGACAGTACAAGGATCTCTCCAAAGATCTTTTTATACCTAGGCCTGTGACCAGAACAAGGGGGCATCCTCTACGCCTAGAGGAGAGGCGATTCTACCATCACCATAGACAAAGGTTCTTTACTGTAAGAGCAGTGAGACTATGGAACTCTCTGCCGCAGGAGGTTGTTATGGCGGACTCTATGTACATGTTCAAGAGAGGCCTGGATGACTTTCTGGAGAGAAAAAATATCACAGGTTATGTGGATAAAACATTTATTTAATTCTTAAAGGTTGGACTTGATGGACTTGCGTCTCCTTCCAGCCTTATATACTATGATACTATGATACTATGATATAAGGTGCGCGGCGCGGGTGAGTGACGTCATTGGCTTGATGGTGCGCCAGTAGGCGCGAAACGGCTCGTCGCCAGGTCCCGCTCCTCCCTGTACATGCACCCGAAATAAAGACAACGTTTTCACAGCAACGGTGAGTGCCGCTTATCCTTTCTTCCTTGGATATTGATTGGACTACTTGTCACTATAGCAGAGCACCACCAAGAGTGTTATTAGAAGGGAATCGTAGTACCGGTGTCTCTTTACAGTGATTGTCATTGCCCCGTTATTGGATTGCGTCCCAATCGCTAGAATTTGGATTGTGCCGAGCGCTATTTTCTATTCACGTTGGATTTCCAGGATATAACTTTAATATTTTTTTGTTGACAGTGCTAGTTTAGGGCTTATTTTTTACGTGTTGAGTTGTCCTTTTCAGTGGTACCATTTTGGTGCACATAACTTTTTTTGATCACTTTTTGGAACATTTTTGTGAAGGGATTTTATGAAAATTTACATTTTTGGCGAGTTTTTCGCGTTTTGTTATTACGGCGTTCACCGTACGGGTCCAATAATGTTTCTGAATTATTGTACAGATTGTTATGGATGCGACGATACCAAATATGTGGGGTATTTTGGAAATCTTCAGGTTTTTTCACTTTATTAGATATGTATAAGGAATTTTTGTGTTTAGGGGGACTTTAACTTTATTTAATTAATTCTTTTTATTCAAAAGTGTGTTATTAGTGTTTTTTTACCTTTTTTCTTTACTTTTACAGGTTAGCTTGAACAAGTGATCCATGGATCACTTGTTCAAGCTATTCTTCACCTAATACAGTGTAATACAGATGTAATACACTGTATTATGTGACACACTGAGCATGCTACACATGCTCAGTGTGTCACAGTCCTTCAAGTAGGACCCGGCTCCCGGCAGGAGGATCGCGCAGCCCCGGGCACCGGCAGTCCCGGGGCTGCAATCGGAGCAGCGGACCTCCCCGGTAAGCGCCGCGGGGAGGGGGGGGGGGTCTCCGATTCCAGCTAAATGCCCCTGACACGCCGCGGTCAGCGCAACCGCGGCGTGTTAGGGGTTAACACCCGCGATCGGAAAAATCTCCGATCGCGGGTGTTAGAGGCAGGTGTCGGCTATAATATATAGCCGACACCCGCAGCTTCTGGCGCCGGCTCCGTTTAGGAGCCGGCGCCAGAAGCTTGACGTACTATTACTGCATTTTGCAGGAACGCACCTCCCGCCATGCAGTAATAGTACGTCAAATGTCGGGAAGGGGTTTACTATTTTTTAGACTACCTAGGGTACTTTAACCCTAGGTTGTCTGATCGATCCTATCATATACTGCCATACTACAGTATGACAGTATATGGGGATTTTCCTCCTCATTCATTACAATGTGCTGATCGGAAGATCCGAGGCTGTCATGGCGAAGGATCGCCACTCCCCAATGACATCACGGGGAGCGACGATCCGCGGCAAAATGGTGGCGCCAATGCGCCGCCATCTTTTTGAAGCCGCCAGCAGCATTGCCGGTGGCGATCGGCGGGTAAGCCTTTGTACGGAACAAGTCGGGAAGGGGTTAATAGTTCTGCTTTGCTTTCTTGATATGTGAAGTGAAGCCTCCTGTTTTTTACCTCATCCGCCAGAGATTCCTGTCCGTAAAATGGCCGCATATGGAGGGTCATGTGATCTCTATCCATGAACAATCGCCAGTTAGAGATCACATGACCCTCCATCTGCACATGCCTCACTTTATAATTCCTTCACACGTTGCTTCCACTGTGAGATTTTGGTGAGAACTATTGGTACAGTATTGTTAAGGTAATATGTACTTTTCCAGTCTGTAGTACCATAACCTATAGAAATAAACAACAATGTAATAAAAAGTGGAAATTATAGCTATATTATATAATTTGTTCCCATCATAGCGGCAGTCCTGTGCATAGAGGATTCGGGTCTGCCGGGATTCACTAAGGTCCGTGCGCCCGATGTCCACCAGGTGTCGCTGCTGCGGAGAGGTCCACCGGAGTTCACCTTCTTCGCCCCGGTGCATGTGAGTGCTGATCTTGCAACAAAAATTCTTTTTTAAATTCAGCAGTTTTTCCGAATCCGACGGGTTGTCCGACGACCATGCCCCGACTTCTGTCGTGTGAATTCCGGCGCCGATGCGACACAAGCCGATTGCGTGTGCCAAAATCCAGAGGTGATTCAGCGCAAATCGGAAATATTCGGGAAACCGACGAAAGTGCGGCGTTTGGACCCTTAGTAAATGAGCCCCATTGTCACCATAGCAGACTTCTGATTGGGGCTCCCCATATTTGTATACTTGCATGCGTGAGTCACAATCACACCCCATCATTTCTTATCTGACCTACCGACTGTGAAAGATGTGCACTGTCCTCCTGATGTATCTGGGGCTGAGGTATTGGCAGAGACTGCTTCATATGGTGGCGCAAAATAAAACTCACCAACTGTACCCATCTCCACTAAGCCATACCCCTTGTTAGTCAAGACTTGTAAGCTGTCCAAAACAGTTAATGGGATATAAGGTATTTACAAATATGGCCAATTGTTCCAGAATTCTAATGCCTTTTTTTACAAGTAAATATGCCTTAATTATATATATATATATATATATATATATATGTCGGCTGTGATTTTGGATACAATTGGCACTTCTTCCTAAGACTGCATTCACACGAATGTATGCCCACCTGACCATATGTCCACAGTGGTGGAGAGGGGGAACGGTTCCGTAACATGGGAAAAGATAGGACATGTCCCATCTTTTTCCCTTGTATGGAGCGGTACGGTGCCGCACGTGAGAAGGTGGCCATTGCCCTCTATGGGGTACAAATGTACAGTCATAAGCTTATGGCCGTATATTCGCCCCCCCCCCCAGCGACTTCTCTTCGTTGCGTAGCTTGATGTAGCTGCACTCGCCGTCCCTGAAGCTGGAGTTCTGCGCATGCGCAGTAGCTCAGGCTTTGGAGATGAGTTTGTGCAGCTACATTGGGGCGCACAATTTGGATGCCGTCTGCGAATCAGAAACTTTTCCTGCGCATCTAGTTTTCCAATACGTTTTTGACGCACTTTTTGGCGCATATTTAGAGCTGCAAAAAGCTGGTCTACGGAGTTCTATTTCACCATCATGAAGGTGGAGACATTTTCTAACCCTTTTTGGTTGTGTGCCAATTCTTTAACCCTTACCGCCACATTCTAACATCCCAGTATAAAATATAGCATGGTTTGTGCGCCAAAAAGCCTGACCCTGTGCCCAAATTGTTAAATGCCTGCATATGTCTTTACCTGAAGCTCTCATTCTCAACCATGTCTTTAACTATTTGTATCTCCAGATCACAGAACCACAAGCCCCAATTCTTATCTTCAATATTAACTAAAGAGTTCAAGGTAGGGGAGGGTGCAGTCATGCTCCCTCTCAAAGTTATTCATGCCAGCTCATCTCCACTGGAGTTTTTATAGGTAAATTGTCCAGCTTAACCCTAAAAGACAAAATGCTGGAAGTAATGTTTGACATTACCTGAAGCTGATAGTAACAGTATGAAAGCTGGTGACCTTGTTCCTTTAACATCATATTATTTTGTGTATTGTAAATTTTTTATGTGCATGCAGCCACCTGGTGGACAAGTTGTGAATTACAGCCTGTCAATGGTTTTCTAAGCATGTACCTATATTGCATTGAATTGGGAAAATGGAATTCTTAAATGGTTGCAAACATAGCGATCAGTGGTAAAAAAAAGGAACTTTTTAATTTATTGTATCTTAGAAAATGGACTCTTTCTCTTGTTATGAATATTTTAACGTATGTCATTCCTTTTTCTTCATCTGTCTTTCTCTCAGACATTGGGGCACATTTACTTACCCGTCCTGCGGAGTTCACGAAAGTGCATTGTCCGACGATCATGCACTCTGCCGCGATTCACTAAGAAAAGAGGCCCCTCCAATACAGGACATTTAGCATTATATGTACTGTGCATATGGCTGATAAGGTCTCCAGATTTTGATTTTAAAAATGGCAGCACAACAATAGTTGAGTAGCAAAATCCAGAGTGCAAGAACACATATATATATATATATATATATATATATATATATATATATATATATATACACATACAGTAGTCAGCAAAGTATAGGCAGCCACTAGTGCACATCAGTTTTATGTAAATTACAGGGGTATCCCATGAAGAGAAGATTCTCATATATACACAGGATAACAAAATAACATGTTCTCTAATTCACTGTTATTAACAAAAATACAGCATTTCACAGATATAAGTCCAACCTGTCTCTATCAGTCCTAGTGTACACAATTTTAGTTGCCCCTGGATCCAGTCGTAATTCTCCTGACTCTGGTAGGATTCTTCATGAATAGCTTATCTTGTCTGCACACTACAGTACTCTCTGCCTCGTGAATGTAAGTTAGGGGTGCAGCGTGACATGGATGTAATGTGGGGTGCAAGGTGACACGGATGCTATGTGGGGGTGCAAGGTGACATGGATGTTATGTGGGGGTTCAGGGTGACATGGACCTTATGTGGGGATACAGGGTGACATGGATGTTATGTGGTGGTGTTGGTGCAGGGTGACATGGATGTAATGTGGGGGTGCAGAGTAACATGGATGTTATGTGGGGGTGCAGGGTGTGTGTAACATGGAAACTTTTTATGTTTCTAGATCTTTAGAGCCAAGCTGAAACATCCTCCAGATAGAAGAAGAAAGAGAATTCCTCCAAATAAAAAGTGGTGATGGATCTCTCCAAAGACCTTTTTATATCCAGACCTCTGTTCACGACAAGGGGGCATCATCTACGCCTAGAGGAGAGGCGATTCTACCATCAACATAGACAGGGGGCATCCTCTACACCTAGAGAAGAGGTGGTTTTACCTTTTCCATAGACAGAGGGCATCCTCTACACCTAGAGGAGAGTAAGTTCTACCATCACCATAGACAGGGTGCATCCTCTACACCTAGAGGAGAGGAGGTTCTACCATTGCCATAGACAGGAGAAATCCTCTACACCTAGAGGAGAGGAGATTCTACCATCACCATAGACAGGGACATCATCTACACCTAGAGGAGAGGTGGTTCTATAATCACCATAGACAGGGACATCCTCTACACCTAGAGGAGAGGTGGTTCTATCATCACCATAGACAGGGGACATCCTCTACACCTAGAGGAGAGGTGGTTCTACCATCACTATAGACAGGGGAAATCCTCTACACCTAGAGGAGAGGAGGTTCTACCATCACCATAGACAGGGGGCATCCTCTACACCTAGAAGAGAGGAAGTTCTACCATCACCATAGACAGGGGGAATCCTTTACACCTAGAGGAGAGGAGGTTCTACAATTGCCATAGACAGGAGGAATCCTATACAACAAGAAGAGAGGAGGTTCTACCATCACCATAGACATGGGGAATCCTCTACTCCTAGAGGAGAGAAGGTTCTACCATCACCATAGGCAGGGGGCATCCTCTACACCTAGAAGAGAGGAGGTTCTACAATCGCCATAGACAAGAGGAATCCTCTACACCTAGGGCAGAGGTGGTTCTACCATCACCATAGACAGGGAGTATACTCTACGCCTGGAGGAGAGGAGGTTCTACCATCAACATAGACAAGAGGAATCCTCTACACCTAGAGGAGAGGCGGTTCTACCATCACCATAGACAGGGGACATCCTCTACACCTAGAGCAGAGGAGGTTCTACCATCACCATAGACAGGGGGCATCCTCTACACCTAGAAGAGAGGAGGTTCTACCATCACCATAGACAGGAGGAATCCTCTACATCTAGAGGAGAGGAGGTTCTACCATCACCATTGACAGGAGGAATCCTCTACACCTAGAAGAGAGGAGGTTCTACCATCACCATAGACAGGGAGTATACTCTACACCTAGAAGAGAGGAGGTTCTAAAATCATCATAGACAGGAGGAATCCTCTACACCTAGAGGAGAGGAGGTTCTACAATCACCATAGAAAGGAGGAATCCTCTACACCTAGAAGCAAAGAGGTGCTACCATCACCATAGACAGGGAGTATACTCTACGCCTAGAAGAGAGGAGGTTCTACCATCACCATAGACAGGAGGAATCCTCTACACCTAGAGGAGAGGAGGTTTTACCATCACCATACACCTAGAGGAGAGGAGGTTCTACCATCACCATAGACAGGAGGAATCCTCTACACCTAGAGGAGAGGAGGTTCTACAATCGCCATAGACAGGAGGAATCCTCTACACCTAGAAGAGAGGAGGTTCTACCATCACCATAGACAGGGATCATCCTCTACACCTAGAGGAGAGGCAGCTCTACCATCACCATAAGCAGGGGGCATCCTCTACACCTAGAGGAGAGGTAGTTCTACCATCACCATAGACAGGGGCCATCCTCTACACCTAGAGGAGAGGTAGCTCTACCATCCCCATAGACAGGGGACATCCTCTACACCTAGAGGAGAGGCGGCTCTACCATCACCATAGACAGGGAGCATCCTCTACACCTAGAGGAGAGGTGGTTCTACCATCCCCATAGACAGGGGACATCCTCTACACCTAGAGGAGAGGCGTTTCTACCATCACCATAGACAGGGGGATTCCTCTACACCTAGAGGAGAGGTGGTTCTACCATCACCATAGACAGGGGGCATCCTCTACACCTAGAGGAGAGGCGCTTCTACCATCACCATAGACAGGGGGCATCCTCTACACCTAGAGGAGAGGTGGTTCTACCATCACCATAGACAGGGGGCATCCTCTACACCTAAAGGAGAGGAGGTTCTACAATCACCATTGACAGGAGGAATCCTTTACACCTAGAAGAGAGGAGGTTCTACCATCACCTTAGACAGGAGGAGTCCTCTACACCTAGAGGAGAGGAGGTTTTACCTTCACCATAGACAGGGAGTATACTCTACTCCTAGAGGAGAGGAGGTTCTACCATCACCATAGACAGGAGGAATCCTCTACACCTAGAGGAGAGGCGGTTCTACCATCACCATAGACAGGGGGCATCCTCTACACCTAGAGGAGAGGCGGTTCTACCATCACTATAGACAGGGAGCATCCTCTACACCTAGAGGAGAGGCGGTTCTACCATCACCATAGACAGGAGGAATCCTCTACACCTAGAGGAGAGGCGGTTCTACCATCACCATAGACAGGGGACATCCTCTACACCTAGAGGAGAGGTGGTTCTACCATCACCATAGACAGGGGCATCCTCTACACCTAGAAGAGAGGTGGTTCTACCATCACCATAGACAGGGGGCATCCTCTACACCTAGAGGAGAGGAGGTTCTACCATCACCATAGACAGGGGAATCCTCTACACCTAGAGGAGAGAAGGTTCTACAATCGCCATAGACAAGAGGAATCCTCTACACCTAGAGGAGAGGCGGTTCTACCATCACCATAGACAGGGAGTATACTCTACACCTATAGGAGAGGTGGTTCTACCATCAACATGGACAGGAGAAATCCTATACATCTAGAGGAGAGGAGGTTCTACTATTACCATAGACAGGGAGTATACTCTACGCCTAGAGGAGAGGAGGTTCTACCATTGCCATAGACAGGAGGAATCCTCTACACCTAGAGCAGAGGAGGTTCTACCATCACCATAGACAGGAGGAATCCTCTACACCTAGAAGAGAGGAGGTTCTACCATCACCATAGACAGGAGGAATCCTCTACACCTAGAGGAGAGGAGGTTCTACCATCACCATAGACAGGGAGTATACTCTACACCTAGAGGAGAGGAGGTTCTACCATCACCATAGAAAGGAGGAATCCTCTACATCTAGAGGAGAGGAGGTTCTACTATCACCATTGACAGGAGGAATCCTCTACACCTAGAAGAGAGGAGGTTCTACCATCACCACAGACAGGAGGAATCCTCTACACCTAGAGAAGAGGAGGTTCTACCATCACCATAGACAGGAGGAATCCTCTACACCTAGAAGCAAAGAGGTGCTACCATCACCATAGACAGGGAGTATACTCTACGCCTAGAAGAGAGGAGGTTCTACCATCACCATAGACAGGAGGAATCCTCTACACCTAGAGGAGAGGAGGTTTTACCATCACCATAGACACGGAGTATACACTACACCTAGAGGAGAGGAGGTTCTACCATCACCATAGACAGGAGGAATCCTCTACACCTAGAGGAGAGGAGGTTCTACAATCACCATAGACAGGGAGTATACACTACACCTAGAGGAGAGGAGGTTCTACCATCACCATAGACAGGAGGAATCCTCTACACCTAGAGGAGAGGAGGTTCTACAATCGCCATTGTCAGAAGGAATCCTCTACACCTAGAGGAGAGGAGGTTCTACCACCACCATAGACAGGGAGTATACACTACACCTAGAGGAGAGGAGGTTCTACCATCACCATAGACAGGAGGAATCCTCTACACCTAGAGGAGAGGAGGTTTTACCATCACCATAGACAGGGAGTATACACTACACCTAGAGGAGAGGAGGTTCTACCATCACCATAGACAGGAGGAATCCTCTACACCTAGAGGAGAAGAGGTTCTACAATCACCATAGACAGGGAGTATACACTACACCTAGAGGAGAGGATGTTCTACCATCACCATAGACAGGAGGAATCCTCTACACCTAGAGGAGAGGAGGTTCTACAATCGCCATTGTCAGAAGGAATCCTCTACACCTACAGGAGAGGAGGTTCTACAATCGCCATAGACAGGAGGAATCCTCTACACCTAGAAGAGAGGAGGTTCTACCATCACCATAGACAGGGGGCATTCTCTACACCTAGAGGAGAGGCAGCTCTACCATCTCCATAGGCAGGGGACATCCTCTACTCCTAGAGGAGAGGTGGTTCTACCATCACCATAGACAGGGGGCATCCTCTACACCTAGAGGAGAGGAGGTTCTACAATCACCATTGACAGGAGGAATCCTTTACACCTAGAAGAGAGGAGGTTCTACCATCACCATAGACAGGAGGAATCCTCTACACCTACAGGAGAGGAGGTTCTACAATCGCCATTGACAGGAAGAATCCTCTACACCTAGAGGAGAGGAGGTTCTACCATCACCATAGACAGGGGGCATCCACTACACCTAGAAGAGAGGAGGTTCTACCATCACCATAGACAGAAGGAGTCCTCTACACCTAGAGGAGAGGAAGTTTTACCATCACTATAGACAGGGAGTATATTCTACACCTAGAAGAGAGGTGGTTCTACCATCACCATAGACAGGGGGCATCCTCTACACCTAGAGGAGAGGAGGTTCTACCATCACCATAGACAGGGGAATCCTCTACACCTAGAGGAGTGAAGGTTCTACAATAGCCATAGACAAAAGGAATCCTCTACACCTAGTGGAGAGGCGTTTCTACCATCACCATAGACAGGGAGTATACTCTACACCTATAGGAGAAGAGGTTCTACCATCACCATGGACAGGAGGAATCCTCTACATCTAGAGGAGAGGAGGTTCTAATATTACCATAGACAGGGAGTATACTCTACGCCTAGAGGAGAGGAGGTTCTACCATTGCCATAGACAGGAGGAATCCTCTACACCTAGAGCAGAGGAGGTTCTACCATCACCATAGACAGGAGGAATCCTTTACACCTAGAAGAGAGGAGGTTCAACCATCACCATAGACAGGAGGAATCCTCTACACCTAGAAGAGAGGAGGTTCTACCATCACCATAGACAGGAGGAATCCTCTACACCTAGAGGAGAAGAGGTTCTACCATCACCATAGACAGGGAGTATACTCTACACCTAGAGGAGAGGAGGTTCTACCATCACCATAGAAAGGAGGAATCCTCTACATCTAGAGGAGAGGAGGTTCTACTATCACCATTGACAGGAGGAATCCTCTACACCTAGAAGAGAGGAGGTTCTACCATCACCATAGACAGGAGGAATCCTCTACACCTAGAGAAGAGGAGGTTCTACCATCACCATAGACAGGAGGAATCCTCTACACCTAGAAGCAAAGAGGTGCTACCATCACCATAGACAGGGAGTATACTCTACGCCTAGAAGAGAGGAGGTTCTACCATCACCATAGACAGGAGGAATCCTCTACACCTAGAGGAGAGGAGGTTTTACCATCACCATAGACAGGGAGTATACACTACACCTAGAGGAGAGGAGGTTCTACCATCACCATAGACAGGAGGAATCCTCTACACCTAGAGGAGAGGAGGTTCTACAATCACCATAGACAGGGAGTATACACTACACCTAGAGGAGAGGAGGTTCTAGCATCACCATATACAGGAGGAATCCTCTACACCTAGAGGAGAGGAGGTTCTACAATCGCCATTGTCAGAAGGAATCCTCTACACCTAGAGGAGAGGAGGTTCTACCACCACCATAGACAGGAGGAATCCTCTACACCTAGAGGAGAGGAGGTTCTACAATCGCCATAGACAGGAGGAATACTCTACACCTAGAGGAGAGAAGGTTCTACAATAGCCATAGACAAGAGGAATCCTCTACACCTAGTGGAGAGGCGTTTCTACCATCACCATAGACAGGGAGTATACTCTACACCTATAGGAGAAGAGGTTCTACCATCACCATGGACAGGAGGAATCCTCTACATCTAGAGGAGAGGAGGTTCTAATATTACCATAGACAGGGAGTATACTCTACGCCTAGAGGAGAGGAGGTTCTACCATTGCCATAGACAGGAGGAATCCTCTACACCTAGAGCAGAGGAGGTTCTACCATCACCATAGACAGGAGGAATCCTCTACACCTAGAAGAGAGGAGGTTCTACCATCACCATAGACAGGAGGAATCCTCTACACCTAGAAGAGAGGAGGTTCTACCATCACCATAGACAGGAGGAATCCTCTACACCTAGAGGAGAGGAGGTTCTACCATCACCATAGACAGGGAGTATACTCTACACCTAGAGGAGAGGAGGTTCTACCATCACCATAGAAAGGAGGAATCCTCTACATCTAGAGGAGAGGAGGTTCTACTATCACCATTGACAGGAGGAATCCTCTACACCTAGAAGAGAGGAGGTTCTACCATCACCATAGACAGGAGGAATCCTCTACACCTAGAAGCAAAGAGGTGCTACCATCACCATAGACAGGGAGTATACTCTACGCCTAGAAGAGAGGAGGTTCTGCCATCACCATAGACAGGAGGAATCCTCTACACCTAGAGGAGAGGAGGTTTTACCATCACCATAGACAGGGAGTATACACTACACCTAGAGGAGAGGAGGTTCTACCATCACTATAGACAGGAGGAATCCTCTACACCTAGAGGAGAGGAGGTTCTACAATCACCATAGACAGGGAGTATACACTGCACCTAGAGGAGAGGAGGTTCTACCATCACCATAGACAGGAGGAATCCTCTACACCTAGAGGAGAGGAGGTTCTACAATCGCCATTGTCAGAAGGAATCCTCTACACCTAGAGGAGAGGAGGTTCTACCACCACCATAGACAGGAGGAATCCTCTACACCTAGAGGAGAGGAGGTTCTACAATCGCCATAGACAGGAGGAATACTCTACACCTAGAAGAGAGGAGGTTCTACCATCACTATAGACAGGGGGCATCCTCTACACCTAGAGGAGAGGCAGCTCTACCATCTCCATAGGCAGGGGACATCCTCTACACCTAGAGGAGAGGCGCTTCTAGCATCACCATAGACAGGGGGCATCCTCTACACCTAGAGGAGAGGTGGTTCTACCATCACCATAGACAGGGGGCATCCTCTACACCTAGAGGAGAGGAGGTTCTACAATCACCATTGAATGGAGGAATCCTTTACACCTAGAAGAGAGGAGATTCTACCATCACCATAGACAGGAGGAATCCTCTACACCTACAGGAGAGGAGGTTCTACAATCGCCATTGACAGGAGGAATCCTCTACACCTAGAGGAGAGGAGGTTCTACCATCACCATAGACAGGGGGAATCCTCTACACCTAGAAGAGAGGAGGTTCTACCATCACCATAGACAGAAGGAGTCCTCTACACCTAGAGGAGAGGAGGTTTTACCATCACCATAGACAGGGAGTATACTCTACACCTAGAGGAGAGGAGGTTCTACCATCACCATAGACAGGGGGCATCCTCTACACCTAGAGGAGAGGTGGTTCTACCATCACTATAGACAGGGAGCATCCTCTACACCTAGAGGAGAGGCGGTTCTACCATCACCATAGACAGGAGGAATCCTCTACACCTAGAGAAGAGGCGGTTCTACCATCACTATAGACAGGGAGCATCCTCTACACCTAGAGGAGAGGCGCTTCTACCATCACCATAGACAGGGGGCATCCTCTACACCTAGAGGAGAGGTGGTTCTACCATCACCATAGACAGGGTGCATCCTCTACACCTAGAGGAGAGGAGGTTCTACCATCACCATAGACAGGAGGAATCCTCTACACCTAGAGGAGAGGAGGTTCTACAATCGCCATTGTCAGAAGGAATCCTCTACACCTAGAGGAGAGGAGGTTCTACCACCACCATAGACAGGGAGTATACACTACACCTAGAGGAGAGGAGGTTCTACCATCACCATAGACAGGAGGAATCCTCTACACCTAGAGGAGAGGAGGTTTTACCATCACCATAGACAGGGAGTATACACTACACCTAGAGGAGAGGAGGTTCTACCATCACCATAGACAGGAGGAATCCTCTACACCTAGAGGAGAAGAGGTTCTACAATCACCATAGACAGGGAGTATACACTACACCTAGAGGAGAGGATGTTCTACCATCACCATAGACAGGAGGAATCCTCTACACCTAGAGGAGAGGAGGTTCTACAATCGCCATTGTCAGAAGGAATCCTCTACACCTACAGGAGAGGAGGTTCTACAATCGCCATAGACAGGAGGAATCCTCTACACCTAGAAGAGAGGAGGTTCTACCATCACCATAGACAGGGGGCATCCTCTACACCTAGAGGAGAGGAGGTTCTACAATCACCATTGACAGGAGGAATCCTTTACACCTAGAAGAGAGGAGGTTCTACCATCACCATAGACAGGAGGAATCCTCTACACCTACAGGAGAGGAGGTTCTACAATCGCCATTGACAGGAAGAATCCTCTACACCTAGAGGAGAGGAGGTTCTACCATCACCATAGACAGGGGGCATCCACTACACCTAGAAGAGAGGAGGTTCTACCATCACCATAGACAGAAGGAGTCCTCTACACCTAGAGGAGAGGAGGTTTTACCATCACTATAGACAGGGAGTATATTCTACACCTAGAAGAGAGGTGGTTCTACCATCACCATAGACAGGGGGCATCCTCTACACCTAGAGGAGAGGAGGTTCTACCATCACCATAGACAGGGGAATCCTCTACACCTAGAGGAGAGAAGGTTCTACAATAGCCATAGACAAGAGGAATCCTCTACACCTAGTGGAGAGGCGTTTCTACCATCACCATAGACAGGGAGTATACTCTACACCTATAGGAGAAGAGGTTCTACCATCACCATGGACAGGAGGAATCCTCTACATCTAGAGGAGAGGAGGTTCTAATATTACCATAGACAGGGAGTATACTCTACGCCTAGAGGAGAGGAGGTTCTACCATTGCCATAGACAGGAGGAATCCTCTACACCTAGAGCAGAGGAGGTTCTACCATCACCATAGACAGGAGGAATCCTCTACACCTAGAAGAGAGGAGGTTCTACCATCACCATAGACAGGAGGAATCCTCTACACCTAGAAGAGAGGAGGTTCTACCATCACCATAGACAGGAGGAATCCTCTACACCTAGAGGAGAAGAGGTTCTACCATCACCATAGACAGGGAGTATACTCTACACCTAGAGGAGAGGAGGTTCTACCATCACCATAGAAAGGAGGAATCCTCTACATCTAGAGGAGAGGAGGTTCTACTATCACCATTGACAGGAGGAATCCTCTACACCTAGAAGAGAGGAGGTTCTACCATCACCATAGACAGGAGGAATCCTCTACACCTAGAGAAGAGGAGGTTCTACCATCACCATAGACAGGAGGAATCCTCTACACCTAGAAGCAAAGAGGTGCTACCATCACCATAGACAGGGAGTATACTCTACGCCTAGAAGAGAGGAGGTTCTACCATCACCATAGACAGGAGGAATCCTCTACACCTAGAGGAGAGGAGGTTTTACCATCACCATAGACAGGGAGTATACACTACACCTAGAGGAGAGGAGGTTCTACCATCACCATAGACAGGAGGAATCCTCTACACCTAGAGGAGAAGAGGTTCTACAATCACCATAGACAGGGAGTATACACTACACCTAGAGGAGAGGATGTTCTACCATCACCATAGACAGGAGGAATCCTCTACACCTAGAGGAGAGGAGGTTCTACAATCGCCATTGTCAGAAGGAATCCTCTACACCTACAGGAGAGGAGGTTCTACAATCGCCATAGACAGGAGGAATCCTCTACACCTAGAAGAGAGGAGGTTCTACCATCACCATAGACAGGGGGCATTCTCTACACCTAGAGGAGAGGCAGCTCTACCATCTCCATAGGCAGGGGACATCCTCTACTCCTAGAGGAGAGGTGGTTCTACCATCACCATAGACAGGGGGCATCCTCTACACCTAGAGGAGAGGAGGTTCTACAATCACCATTGACAGGAGGAATCCTTTACACCTAGAAGAGAGGAGGTTCTACCATCACCATAGACAGGAGGAATCCTCTACACCTACAGGAGAGGAGGTTCTACAATCGCCATTGACAGGAAGAATCCTCTACACCTAGAGGAGAGGAGGTTCTACCATCACCATAGACAGGGGGCATCCACTACACCTAGAAGAGAGGAGGTTCTACCATCACCATAGACAGAAGGAGTCCTCTACACCTAGAGGAGAGGAAGTTTTACCATCACTATAGACAGGGAGTATATTCTACACCTAGAAGAGAGGTGGTTCTACCATCACCATAGACAGGGGGCATCCTCTACACCTAGAGGAGAGGAGGTTCTACCATCACCATAGACAGGGGAATCCTCTACACCTAGAGGAGTGAAGGTTCTACAATAGCCATAGACAAAAGGAATCCTCTACACCTAGTGGAGAGGCGTTTCTACCATCACCATAGACAGGGAGTATACTCTACACCTATAGGAGAAGAGGTTCTACCATCACCATGGACAGGAGGAATCCTCTACATCTAGAGGAGAGGAGGTTCTAATATTACCATAGACAGGGAGTATACTCTACGCCTAGAGGAGAGGAGGTTCTACCATTGCCATAGACAGGAGGAATCCTCTACACCTAGAGCAGAGGAGGTTCTACCATCACCATAGACAGGAGGAATCCTCTACACCTAGAAGAGAGGAGGTTCAACCATCACCATAGACAGGAGGAATCCTCTACACCTAGAAGAGAGGAGGTTCTACCATCACCATAGACAGGAGGAATCCTCTACACCTAGAGGAGAAGAGGTTCTACCATCACCATAGACAGGGAGTATACTCTACACCTAGAGGAGAGGAGGTTCTACCATCACCATAGAAAGGAGGAATCCTCTACATCTAGAGGAGAGGAGGTTCTACTATCACCATTGACAGGAGGAATCCTCTACACCTAGAAGAGAGGAGGTTCTACCATCACCATAGACAGGAGGAATCCTCTACACCTAGAGAAGAGGAGGTTCTACCATCACCATAGACAGGAGGAATCCTCTACACCTAGAAGCAAAGAGGTGCTACCATCACCATAGACAGGGAGTATACTCTACGCCTAGAAGAGAGGAGGTTCTACCATCACCATAGACAGGAGGAATCCTCTACACCTAGAGGAGAGGAGGTTTTACCATCACCATAGACAGGGAGTATACACTACACCTAGAGGAGAGGAGGTTCTACCATCACCATAGACAGGAGGAATCCTCTACACCTAGAGGAGAGGAGGTTCTACAATCACCATAGACAGGGAGTATACACTACACCTAGAGGAGAGGAGGTTCTACCATCACCATATACAGGAGGAATCCTCTACACCTAGAGGAGAGGAGGTTCTACAATCGCCATTGTCAGAAGGAATCCTCTACAACTAGAGGAGAGGAGGTTCTACCACCACCATAGACAGGAGGAATCCTCTACACCTAGAGGAGAGGAGGTTCTACAATCGCCATAGACAGGAGGAATACTCTACACCTAGAGGAGAGAAGGTTCTACAATAGCCATAGACAAGAGGAATCCTCTACACCTAGTGGAGAGGCGTTTCTACCATCACCATAGACAGGGAGTATACTCTACACCTATAGGAGAAGAGGTTCTACCATCACCATGGACAGGAGGAATCCTCTACATCTAGAGGAGAGGAGGTTCTAATATTACCATAGACAGGGAGTATACTCTACGCCTAGAGGAGAGGAGGTTCTTCCATTGCCATAGACAGGAGGAATCCTCTACACCTAGAGCAGAGGAGGTTCTACCATCACCATAGACAGGAGGAATCCTCTACACCTAGAAGAGAGGAGGTTCTACCATCACCATAGACAGGAGGAATCCTCTACACCTAGAAGAGAGGAGGTTCTACCATCACCATAGACAGGAGGAATCCTCTACACCTAGAGGAGAGGAGGTTCTACCATCACCATAGACAGGGAGTATACTCTACACCTAGAGGAGAGGAGGTTCTACCATCACCATAGAAAGGAGGAATCCTCTACATCTAGAGGAGAGGAGGTTCTACTATCACCATTGACAGGAGGAATCCTCTACACCTAGAAGAGAGGAGGTTCTACCATCACCATAGACAGGAGGAATCCTCTACACCTAGAAGCAAAGAGGTGCTACCATCACCATAGACAGGGAGTATACTCTACGCCTAGAAGAGAGGAGGTTCTGCCATCACCATAGACAGGAGGAATCCTCTACACCTAGAGGAGAGGAGGTTTTACCATCACCATAGACAGGGAGTATACACTACACCTAGAGGAGAGGAGGTTCTACCATCACCATAGACAGGAGGAATCCTCTACACCTAGAGGAGAGGAGGTTCTACAATCACCATAGACAGGGAGTATACACTACACCTAGAGGAGAGGAGGTTCTACCATCACCATAGACAGGAGGAATCCTCTACACCTAGAGGAGAGGAGGTTCTACAATCGCCATTGTCAGAAGGAATCCTCTACACCTAGAGGAGAGGAGGTTCTACCACCACCATAGACAGGAGGAATCCTCTACACCTAGAGGAGAGGAGGTTCTACAATCGCCATAGACAGGAGGAATACTCTACACCTAGAAGAGAGGAGGTTCTACCATCACTATAGACAGGGGGCATCCTCTACACCTAGAGGAGAGGCAGCTCTACCATCTCCATAGGCAGGGGACATCCTCTACACCTAGAGGAGAGGCGCTTCTAGCATCACCATAGACAGGGGGCATCCTCTACACCTAGAGGAGAGGTGGTTCTACCATCACCATAGACAGGGGGCATCCTCTACACCTAGAGGAGAGGAGGTTCTACAATCACCATTGACAGGAGGAATCCTTTACACCTAGAAGAGAGGAGATTCTACCATCACCATAGACAGGAGGAATCCTCTACACCTACAGGAGAGGAGGTTCTACAATCGCCATTGACAGGAGGAATCCTCTACACCTAGAGGAGAGGAGGTTCTACCATCACCATAGACAGGGGGAATCCTCTACACCTAGAAGAGAGGAGGTTCTACCATCACCATAGACAGAAGGAGTCCTCTACACCTAGAGGAGAGGAGGTTTTACCATCACCATAGACAGGGAGTATACTCTACACCTAGAGGAGAGGAGGTTCTACCATCACCATAGACAGGGGGCATCCTCTACACCTAGAGGAGAGGTGGTTCTACCATCACTATAGACAGGGAGCATCCTCTACACCTAGAGGAGAGGCGGTTCTACCATCACCATAGACAGGAGGAATCCTCTACACCTAGAGAAGAGGCGGTTCTACCATCACTATAGACAGGGAGCATCCTCTACACCTAGAGGAGAGGCGCTTCTACCATCACCATAGACAGGGGGCATCCTCTACACCTAGAGGAGAGGTGGTTCTACCATCACCATAGACAGGGTGCATCCTCTACACCTAGAGGAGAGGAGGTTCTACCATCACCATAGACAGGAGGAATCCTCTACACCTAGAGGAGAGGAGGTTCTACAATCGCCATTGTCAGAAGGAATCCTCTACACCTAGAGGAGAGGAGGTTCTACCACCACCATAGACAGGGAGTATACACTACACCTAGAGGAGAGGAGGTTCTACCATCACCATAGACAGGAGGAATCCTCTACACCTAGAGGAGAGGAGGTTTTACCATCACCATAGACAGGGAGTATACACTACACCTAGAGGAGAGGAGGTTCTACCATCACCATAGACAGGAGGAATCCTCTACACCTAGAGGAGAAGAGGTTCTACAATCACCATAGACAGGGAGTATACACTACACCTAGAGGAGAGGATGTTCTACCATCACCATAGACAGGAGGAATCCTCTACACCTAGAGGAGAGGAGGTTCTACAATCGCCATTGTCAGAAGGAATCCTCTACACCTACAGGAGAGGAGGTTCTACAATCGCCATAGACAGGAGGAATCCTCTACACCTAGAAGAGAGGAGGTTCTACCATCACCATAGACAGGGGGCATCCTCTACACCTAGAGGAGAGGAGGTTCTACAATCACCATTGACAGGAGGAATCCTTTACACCTAGAAGAGAGGAGGTTCTACCATCACCATAGACAGGAGGAATCCTCTACACCTACAGGAGAGGAGGTTCTACAATCGCCATTGACAGGAAGAATCCTCTACACCTAGAGGAGAGGAGGTTCTACCATCACCATAGACAGGGGGCATTCTCTACACCTAGAAGAGAGGAGGTTCTACCATCACCATAGACAGAAGGAGTCCTCTACACCTAGAGGAGAGGAGGTTTTACCATCACTATAGACAGGGAGTATATTCTACACCTAGAAGAGAGGTGGTTCTACCATCACCATAGACAGGGGGCATCCTCTACACCTAGAGGAGAGGAGGTTCTACCATCACCATAGACAGGGGAATCCTCTACACCTAGAGGAGAGAAGGTTCTACAATAGCCATAGACAAGAGGAATCCTCTACACCTAGTGGAGAGGCGTTTCTACCATCACCATAGACAGGGAGTATACTCTACACCTATAGGAGAAGAGGTTCTACCATCACCATGGACAGGAGGAATCCTCTACATCTAGAGGAGAGGAGGTTCTAATATTACCATAGACAGGGAGTATACTCTACGCCTAGAGGAGAGGAGGTTCTACCATTGCCATAGACAGGAGGAATCCTCTACACCTAGAGCAGAGGAGGTTCTACCATCACCATAGACAGGAGGAATCCTCTACACCTAGAAGAGAGGAGGTTCTACCATCACCATAGACAGGAGGAATCCTCTACACCTAGAAGAGAGGAGGTTCTACCATCACCATAGACAGGAGGAATCCTCTACACCTAGAGGAGAAGAGGTTCTACCATCACCATAGACAGGGAGTATACTCTACACCTAGAGGAGAGGAGGTTCTACCATCACCATAGAAAGGAGGAATCCTCTACATCTAGAGGAGAGGAGGTTCTACTATCACCATTGACAGGAGGAATCCTCTACACCTAGAAGAGAGGAGGTTCTACCATCACCATAGACAGGAGGAATCCTCTACACCTAGAGAAGAGGAGGTTCTACCATCACCATAGACAGGAGGAATCCTCTACACCTAGAAGCAAAGAGGTGCTACCATCACCATAGACAGGGAGTATACTCTACGCCTAGAAGAGAGGAGGTTCTACCATCACCATAGACAGGAGGAATCCTCTACACCTAGAGGAGAGGAGGTTTTACCATCACCATAGACAGGGAGTATACACTACACCTAGAGGAGAGGAGGTTCTACCATCACCATAGACAGGAGGAATCCTCTACACCTAGAGGAGAGGAGGTTCTACAATCACCATAGACAGGGAGTATACACTACACCTAGAGGAGAGGAGGTTCTAGCATCACCATATACAGGAGGAATCCTCTACACCTAGAGGAGAGGAGGTTCTACAATCGCCATTGTCAGAAGGAATCCTCTACACCTAGAGGAGAGGAGGTTCTACCACCACCATAGACAGGAGGAATCCTCTACACCTAGAGGAGAGGAGGTTCTACAATCGCCATAGACAGGAGGAATACTCTACACCTAGAGGAGAGAAGGTTCTACAATAGCCATAGACAAGAGGAATCCTCTACACCTAGTGGAGAGGCGTTTCTACCATCACCATAGACAGGGAGTATACTCTACACCTATAGGAGAAGAGGTTCTACCATCACCATGGACAGGAGGAATCCTCTACATCTAGAGGAGAGGAGGTTCTAATATTACCATAGACAGGGAGTATACTCTACGCCTAGAGGAGAGGAGGTTCTACCATTGCCATAGACAGGAGGAATCCTCTACACCTAGAGCAGAGGAGGTTCTACCATCACCATAGACAGGAGGAATCCTCTACACCTAGAAGAGAGGAGGTTCTACCATCACCATAGACAGGAGGAATCCTCTACACCTAGAAGAGAGGAGGTTCTACCATCACCATAGACAGGAGGAATCCTCTACACCTAGAGGAGAGGAGGTTCTACCATCACCATAGACAGGGAGTATACTCTACACCTAGAGGAGAGGAGGTTCTACCATCACCATAGAAAGGAGGAATCCTCTACATCTAGAGGAGAGGAGGTTCTACTATCACCATTGACAGGAGGAATCCTCTACACCTAGAAGAGAGGAGGTTCTACCATCACCATAGACAGGAGGAATCCTCTACACCTAGAGAAGAGGAGGTTCTACCATCACCATAGACAGGAGGAATCCTCTACACCTAGAAGCAAAGAGGTGCTACCATCACCATAGACAGGGAGTATACTCTACGCCTAGAAGAGAGGAGGTTCTGCCATCACCATAGACAGGAGGAATCCTCTACACCTAGAGGAGAGGAGGTTTTACCATCACCATAGACAGGGAGTATACACTACACCTAGAGGAGAGGAGGTTCTACCATCACCATAGACAGGAGGAATCCTCTACACCTAGAGGAGAGGAGGTTCTACAATCACCATAGACAGGGAGTATACACTACACCTAGAGGAGAGGCGGTTCTACCATCACCATAGACAGGAGGAATCCTCTACACCTAGAGGAGAGGAGGTTCTACAATCGCCATTGTCAGAAGGAATCCTCTACACCTAGAGGAGAGGAGGTTCTACCACCACCATAGACAGGAGGAATCCTCTACACCTAGAGGAGAGGAGGTTCTACAATCGCCATAGACAGGAGGAATACTCTACACCTAGAAGAGAGGAGGTTCTACCATCACTATAGACAGGGGGCATCCTCTACACCTAGAGGAGAGGCAGCTCTACCATCTCCATAGGCAGGGGACATCCTCTACACCTAGAGGAGAGGCGCTTCTAGCATCACCATAGACAGGGGGCATCCTCTACACCTAGAGGAGAAGTGGTTCTACCATCACCATAGACAGGGGGCATCCTCTACACCTAGAGGAGAGGAGGTTCTACAATCACCATTGACAGGAGGAATCCTTTACACCTAGAAGAGAGGAGATTCTACCATCACCATAGACAGGAGGAATCCTCTACACCTACAGGAGAGGAGGTTCTACAATCGCCATTGACAGGAGGAATCCTCTACACCTAGAGGAGAGGAGGTTCTACCATCACCATAGACAGGGGGAATCCTCTACACCTAGAAGAGAGGAGGTTCTACCATCACCATAGACAGAAGGAGTCCTCTACACCTAGAGGAGAGGAGGTTTTACCATCACCATAGACAGGGAGTATACTCTACACCTAGAGGAGAGGAGGTTCTACCATCACCATAGACAGGGGGCATCCTCTACACCTAGAGGAGAGGTGGTTCTACCATCACTATAGACAGGGAGCATCCTCTACACCTAGAGGAGAGGCGGTTCTACCATCACCATAGACAGGAGGAATCCTCTACACCTAGAGAAGAGGCGGTTCTACCATCACTATAGACAGGGAGCATCCTCTACACCTAGAGGAGAGGCGCTTCTACCATCACCATAGACAGGGGGCATCCTCTACACCTAGAGGAGAGGTGGTTCTACCATCACCATAGACAGGGTGCATCCTCTACACCTAGAGGAGAGGCGGTTCTACCATCACCATAGACAGGAGGAATTCTCTACACCTAGAGGAGAGGCAGTTCTACCATCACAATAGACAGGGAGTATACTCTACACCTAGAGTAGAGGAGGTTCTATCAACACCATAGACAGGGGGCATCCTCTACACCTAGTGGAGAGGCGGTTCTACCATCGACATAGATGGGGTCATCCTCTATACCTAGAGGAGAGGCGGTTCTACCATTGCCATAGATAGGGGGCAGCCTCTACACCTAGAGGAGAGGCGGTTCTATCATCTCCATAGACAGGGGGTATCCTATACACCTCGAGGAGAGGCGGTTTTACCATCACCATAGACAGGGGGAATCCTCTACACCTAGAGGAGAGGCGGTTCTACCATCGCCATAGACAGGAGGAGTCCTCTACACCTAGAGGAGAGGCGGTTCTACCATCGCCATAGATAGGGGGCAGCCTCTACACCTAGAGGAGAGGTGGTTCTATCATCTCCATAGACAGGGGGCATTCTATACACCTCGAGGAGAGGCGGTTCTACCATCACCATAGACAAAGGTTCTTTACTGTAAGAGCAGTGAGACTATGGAACTCTGCGCAGGAGGTTGTTATGGCGGACTCTATGTACATGTTCAAGAGAGGCCTGGATGCCTTTCTGGAGAGTAAAAATATCACGGGAGTATGGATGCCAATTGTGCTAGGGAAATTATGTAGACACCCTAATTTGTATAAAACTTCTACTTTCCAGAATTCTTCTCCAAAGTGAATGTGGGGATTATAGTTGTTGTCTAATGTGTCCCTAATGATAACTTCTATTATATATGAATAACGTCAAACAGCAGCTGCTAGTTTTTATTGTATAGCTTCATTTTACTTAAGCAAAAATACACTGTAATATCATTTGAATATATTTATAAGTGGAGCTTTATGGACATTGAGTGAAAACATTTATTAGATTAGTCATTTCATCATTGTACAATCAAAAACAAAGGATTTTTTTTTTTTTTTTTAAGACTGGTTGATTTCTTCTGAGGACACCGGAGAAGGTAAATTATCCAGTGCACCGGACTCTGAAAGACAGAGAAAAAGGGAGAGATTACTAAATGGAGTGATTATTAACCCCTTATCTCCACGTTATTGACCAGACCATTTTTAATTTTTTTTTTTTGTCAATTCATTCTACAAGCTATAACCTTTTTATTTTTATGTCACAATAGTTGTATGGGGTCTTGTTTTTTTCAGGACGAAATGTAGTTTTTAATAGCATGATTTTGTGTTTCATGTATCCCACTGGTGAACTTCTATTAACACTGTCTGTGCAGTACATTTGAAAAAGAACGCAAATCTGACGTTTTTTCTGAATAAAAGTTTTGCCTCATATTCAAATCTAAATAGCATTATAACTTTGTAGGTGACATGGATTTTATGTGGGGGTTCAGGGTGATAATATGGATGTAATGTAGGGTGCAGCATGATATGGATTATATGTGTGGTGCAGTGTGACATGGATGTTATGTGGGGTGCAGGGTGTGTGTAACATGGAAAGTTCTCATCTGGTCGATTCCGAAACATCCTCCATTGCTTATATCATGCAATATCACATTATCCACTCAATACACAACACTGAGCTTGGTTTTGGTTCTGTACTTATACAAGTCTGTGTGTGTGTTTCTATATATAATATGTATACATACGTGGTCTTCATGATTAAAGGAGTTGTTCAGGCTTGTATTTTATTTTTATTAGTGGAGTATGGAGGCTGTAAAAACAAGAAAGCAGTTGTGCCACTTCTGCCCCCATCACCCCTGGTCTGTAATCACAGTGTTCCCTATGCAGCCTCTGCCTGCAGCCTATGTAAGTGTTACACTGACCATAGCTAGGACCTGCAGTGCCCCCCCATCACCCCCAGTCTGCATGTATACAGAGATACAGCAGTGATGTCACCACCACAGCGCCCCCTGTGCAGCCTCTTCCTGCAGCCTGTGTAAGTGTTACACTGACCACAGCCAGGACCTGCAGTGCTCCCATCACCCCGATCTGTATGTATACAGAAATACAGCAGTGATGTCACCACCACAGAGCCTCTTGTGCAGCTTCTGCCTTCAACCTGTGTAAGTGTTACACGGACCACAGCCAGAACCTGCAGCACTGCCCCCATCTCCCCTGGTCTGTATGTATATAGAGATACAGCAGTGATGTCCCAATCACAGTGTTCCCTATGCAGCCTCTGCCTGCAGTCTGTGTAAGTGTTACACTGACCATAGCCAGGACCTGCAGCGCTGCCTCCACAACCCCTAGTCTGTAGGTATGCAGAAAAACAGCAGTGATGTCACCACCACAGTGCTCCCTGTGCAGCCTCTGCCTGCACCCTGTGTAAGTGTTACACTGACCACAGCCAGGACCTGCAGCACTGCCCCCATCACCCCCAGTCTGTATGTATACAGAGATACAGCAGTGATGTCACCACCACAGCGCTCCCTGTGCAGCCACTGCCTGCACCCTGTGTAAGTATTACGCTGACCACAGCCAGGACGTGCAGCGGCTGCCCCCATCACTCCTGGTCTGTAGGTATGCAGAGATACAGCAGTGACGTTACCACCACAGTGCTCCTTATGCAGCCTCTGCCTGCAGCCTGTGTAAGTGTTACACTGACCATAGCCAGGACCTGCAGAGGCTGCCCCCATCACTCCCAATCTGTATGTATACAGAGGTACAGAAGTGACATCACCATCATAGCACCCCTGTGCAGCCTCTTCCTGCAGCCTGTGTAAGTGTTACACTGACCACAGCCAGGACCTGCAGTGCCCCCATCACCCCCAGTCTGTATGTATACAGAGATACAGCAGTGATGTCACCACCACAGCGCTCCCTATGCAGCCTCTGCCCGCAGCCTGTGTAAGTGTTACACTGACCACAGCTAGGACCTGCAGCACTGCCCCCATAACCCCCGATCTGTATGTGTACAGAGGTACAGCAGTGACATCAACACCACAGCGCCTCCTGTGCAGCATCTGCCTGTGTAAGTGTTACACGGACCACAGCCAGGACCAGCAGCTGTCGCTCTGGTTGTGATGTCACTGCTGCACCTCTGTATACTTACCGGGAGTGATGGCAAGCACAGTAGTGCTGGACCAGAGCACCAGACGGGGTAAGTACAACTGTTTTCTTGTTTTGACTCCCCCAATTCCCTCAGCTCAGATAATCCCTTTAATTATGGAGGACACTGTATATGTTAGTGGGTTAGGGTTAGTAGTTGGCTTAGGGTTAGGGTGCCCCAGTGGGGAGGAGTATAGCGACCGCATGTGCTCAATGCACATTCCTGATTGCAAGCGTTTCACTGTAAATGCAGATGCGATCGGGAGAAACGCACTGTGCTAGAAATTTCTTTGGAAATGTAATTCAAGTGCAGAGTGTGAACACAGTCTAAGGCTGCATTCTGATGATATGTTTGTAATTCAAATGCTTTGGGCAAAATGCATCAAACGCATATGTATTATGTGAGTAGCAACATGTGTTTTTGTCTTTTAACATTAAAGGGGTTGTCGCATAGGGCATAACTTGCTGATTTGTGGGTGGGGGTCTCAGTAATGGGACCCCCACAGATTATGTGCATGTGTATAGAGCAGAGGGCGCAGATTCAGGATTTCTGGTGCACGTTCTTAATTAATCTGGCTCCCCCTGCACTTCCCCCAACTCAGTGCAATCCCTTTTTTTGGTGTACCTTTAACATGGGGCGTGCAATATACTTCTGTCGGACTTTGCATATTAAAAGTGGTTCAAAGCACTTAGTAAATGTGCCCCAATGTATTTATATTTGATGAAGTATTTTGCCCAATGCATTTCAAAACACAATGCAAACACATCATGTGAACACTGCCTGAAGCAGTTTTTGAATCTAATGCTTACAGTGGATCATTGGGGAGACTCTTCCTGGGTCCTGCACTGATCTCTTCTAGTAACATGCTGGGGGTTATGGGTAGAGGCATTAGCTTGACGGCTCCAATAGTTGGTGCAAGCACTGAGAGTGCCTAGGGCAGCACTAAAACACTAAATATGGCTCTGTTAAAGACCCTCATAGAATCCCGATACAACAGTCATTAAAGTGTTAAACGATAATGAATCAGTCATGAGGACTTGAAGGACATCTACCATTAGAATGAAGTATTGGACACCAAGCACACCAACATACTGGTGTGTGTGCCACTGGTGTGTGCCACTCTTATTTGAGCTTCCTATGACCTTATTTATAAGAAAAAAGGCTTTAAAATTATGTAAATATACTTGTGGGGCTCCTCAGGGTCATTTGCATAATTAAAAACCTTTAAAAAAAAAAAAAAAAACAGGGCATAAGAAGATAAAATAAGAGCAGATCCTGCCAGTGGGGGTACACACCAGTATATCAGTGTACTTGGTTTACAATACTTCATCCTGCTGTTACATGACCTTTGATGAACTTTGCATAAACCACAATACACTGTGGGGCACATTTACTTACCTGTCCCTGCGTGATCCCCAACGAGAATGCACAGCTGCTGCGATTCACTAAGATTGTGCGCCTGATATCCTGCATGTGTTCCCCGCTCAGGTCCGCCAGAGTTCACCTTCTTCTTCCCGGTGTATGTCAGTGCATTATATGCGACACAATTTTAAAGTTAAATCCCGCGGTTTGTCCAAATCCCTCGGATCGTGCGACGGCCCGCCCCCCCCCCCCCCCATTTTTGTCGCATGAAAGCCGGCGCGATTGCGACACAATCTGATAGCGTGCAACAAAAAGCACTGTTAAATGCAGCGCAAAACGGAAATCATCCAGAAACCCGGCGGAAATGCGATTCGCAGACCCTTAGTAAATGTGCCCGTAGGTGTACACCAGAAATATCACTATTTCTGGACATTACATGGCTTTGCATTATTTTGATAAGTTCAGACTTAATGCTAGACTTGATGCTATTATCCCCTTAAAACCCAGATAGGTATCTTCTCATCTAACTCTCCTTCCCAGGATGATATTAGTCCAGTTCGCTCCTACAATATATGTGCCACTGGCGCACACTATAGGTCGTCAAAGAAAAGGGTCATTGCACCCTGATGACATCACAGGGAGCGCCAATCCCTGACAAAATGGCGGCACGCACCTACTGATCGCATGTGTGTGTTTGCTGGGACTGTGGTAATCTTCCGATACTTGTTATCCATGACCTCCTTACTTCTAAAATCAACTTTTATAATTCTGTTAATGAGGCGTTATTAGAGCCTCGAGCCATTCAGGCTCATTCACATTATTTTAAAAGTTGATTTTAGAGCAGGGAGGCTGTGGATATATATGAAGATTACTACAGTCACAGTGTCTGGATCTATGAGTAACTGTCCCTGGTTTATCATGATGGATTTTGATGGTAGATTTTCTTTAAATATCAGGTGTATATCTGTGCCTACCTTTCAGGTGTAAATAAGTTAAAAATTCAATAAGTGTCCGCAGTACGTTGTCATCAGACAGGGTTTTATAAAAGTTTCCTGGAAAACATAAAGAAATATTAATTATTACATACTATATGAAATAGCATCTATGTCATTACTATGCAGAGTTCTGAGTTTAATAATAATTCTTTATTTATATAGCGCACAAAGATTACACAGCGCTGCACAAAGCATGCCAAATTGGTCCCTGTCTCCATGGGGCACACAATCTAAACAAACTAACAGTATGTTTTTGGAGTGTGGGAGGAAACAGGAGGACCCGGAGGAAACCCATTATTCTCAATATAAACATCATAATGTATGGGTCTTATTTGAATTCTTAACTTTGCACTTCATTATGGTGACAAAGTTATCTGCTGAAAGCACAATGTATGGTTGTATCAAATATAATATCTGTATCCTGATGGTTGTGGCTCAAATAGAAGGTATAGTAGGCAGTGGCCATATATTACATATAGAATAATATATGTTATGTCTCAATAGAAAGTAAAGTCTACTGAAACTCCAACTGCAGTAACATGACAGAATGTAACCAATGACATCTGGATATTATTTTCTTAATTGTAGGCAAATAATCTGATTGTGTCTTCCATAACTGGGGTCACATTCAGGTTAAATATTGCACATACTTTCCAGTTGCATTTCGACATTTTATGATCCCATCATGTTTAAACACAATAACCTCTCCATTAACTTGGCTCCAACTTTCCTGTAGGCTACATGTGCTGTGATACAGAGACATATATCAGGGTGGAAAGGGTCACGCTGGTGTTGAATATTGCATAAAATCCGGACATAGAAGGTCAATAATGAGAAAGTAATACAAAATGATAGAGGATAGGGCAGTGGTGGCGAACCTATGGCACGGGTGCCAGAGGTGGCACTCAGAGCCCTCTTAATGGGCACCCTTGCCATCACACCAGGATAGAGTTTGCCAGACAGGACTCAAGGACTCTTGCGGTCCCAGGCAGCCCAGGACCCCAGAAGGAAGCTACAATGATTCTTCTCCTTCTTTCTACTGTATTGGTGTCCTCGGATGCCTATGCCATTTAAACCTGTGACAGAGCAGGGAGTAATAAGTTGCTGCTTAAATTGTCGCATTGGCACTTTGCGAAAAATACGTGGGTTTTCGTTGTAGTTTGGGCACTCAGTGTCTAAAAGGTTTGCCATCACTGGGATAGGGGAAAGGAAGAAAATGAGGGGGTCACAGCATAATGTATGTGCAGGTACTAAGCATGCGCCTCTCTTACAGAACCCCAGGGAGTGAATGCTCATATTTAAATAGTATGTTTTTCTAGGCCCAACAATCGTGTTCATCTTTGTAGAACAGAGGATTGAATTCTCGGAGTAGATGTAAAAAATAAATTATCCTGACTGCTTGGAGAGCTTAGGTATTTTCTATCTATAGTGGAATTCATTAAATATATATGTGCATAAGCTACATCCAGGGATAGCTGCTGAAATCCAAATGGTATCATTTATGGGTAGAATGTTATAGAACAGGAGGAGCTGTGCAGATTGAACATAGTATCCTATCTGCAGGTAGCATGTTGTAGAGCAGGAGGAGCTGTGCAGATTGCACATAGTATCATATCTGCTGGTAGCATGTTATAGAGCAGGAAGAGCAGAGCAGAGTGTATTATCTGCGGAGAGCATGTGATAGGGCAGGAGAGCAGAGCAGAGCAGACCGAAGATAGTTCCCCATCTGCAGCAGACACTGAGTACATCTATAAATATATAGTCTTTTTTTTATCTGTTAATTTACTTTTGTTCAGCTTACAATCCGCTCAGTTGCCCGTGTTCTATAACATGCTGCCTGCATATAGGACACTGTACAATCTGCTCAGCTCCTCCTGCTCTATAACATGCTGTCTGCATATAGGACACTGTGTACAATCTGCTGAGCTCCATCTGCTCTATAACATGCTGTCTGCGTAAAGGATACTATGTAAAATCTGCTCAGCTCCTCCTGCTCTATAACATGCTGTCTGCAGATAGGAAACTTTGTACAATCCGCTGTTCTCTAAAACATGCTGCCAGCAGACACCATTTTGTGCCATGTACCTAATAATCTTCTGCTATAACATGCTGTACACTATGTACACTTTGTACAATCTGCTCTGCTCCACCTGCTTTATAACATGCAGCCTATATATGGGACTGTATACAATGTGCTCAGTTATCTTCCGCTATAGCATGCAGCCTACAGATAGGACACTACTATGTATAATGTGCTCAGTTATCTTCCGCTATAACATGCTGCCAGCACATAACACTTGACTGCTGCTTTAAGATCTGACAAGGGGTTGTCCATTTTCAGCAAATAATTTATATTGTTT
This sequence comes from Engystomops pustulosus, assembly GCF_040894005.1. Taxonomy (NCBI): domain Eukaryota; kingdom Metazoa; phylum Chordata; class Amphibia; order Anura; family Leptodactylidae; genus Engystomops; species Engystomops pustulosus. The sequence continues at coordinate 141,481,124 of NC_092417.1, read as the reverse complement.
GTATAATGAAAATGTATACAATTTAACAGTATAATATATATAATAGGTTTCTAGATCTCTGCTTGCTGTCATTCTATAGAAAGTCTCTATATTTACTTCCTGTGGATATAAAGCTGTCCCTGGTCATGTGATGTCACACAGGTGCACGAGCCATTAGTATCACAGAGAGTAATCAGAGCCGCATGATATAATGAGCTGTGCACCTGTGTGTCCATCACATGACCATGGACAGATTTCTGTCCCCTGGAAGTAAACATAAACTAAAAGTTTTCTATAGAATGGCAGCAAGTGGAGATCTAGAAAACCATTAATAATTGATAGAGAAAGTACAATGAAAAATTGTATAAGGTTTAGTACAAACAACATCAATTATTTGCAGAAAGTGGACAGCCCCTTTAATCTTGCCTAACTCAGTGATTGAATATAAGTTATGTTCAGCTTTTTAATTCAGCAATATTCCCATTGTCTGGGAGGGACTGTGTCCTATTCACCTTAATGTGACTTCGGTAGCCAGTCGCTGGTCGTGCACATGTGACCACTGTCACAATTCATTGCCTGCTGCGATTACACATAAAGATGAATAGGACCAAACCTGCAGTCTTGGTGGGTGGGACATTTAAAAAGTTAGTTAAAAAAAAGCTTTCCATTAAAAAATTTTTTAATGACTTTTAAAAAAAAATCTCACTTATTTATACATTTAATCAATAATTATTAATAAATTTTCAGCATTGGTAATTATATTTCTGAACATTGTGGACCCGGTTTCTAGAACATGTTAGCAGATGATCATTGCAGGCTGTATTTTTCTTGTCGGCCACTAGGAGGTAGCAGTTACTTATCACTGCAGTCTATATAATTACACATTACCTGACTTTACATCCTCTTCTGGCTGTAGTTCACGTTTCCCGGCTAATCCATGTTTGTCATTAAAAGATTTATGATTATCTAAAGCATCTGATGAATAAATGAATAGGAGCAGTTACTTCACAAGACCTCATTACTTCATTATACAAAAAGATCATCAACAGCATTGCATGACATTGGTAAGTGAGAGCACACAGATCTGCCCAGAAATTCCACCAATAATCCATTCTTATATCAGCCACTTACTATAATGTCAAGTCATTGACCTAGAAATTGTTAGAATTACAAACAGTAATGTGAAATGAGTTTGCTTTGAAAAATTCACAACTTCCTAATACTAGTGTGAAAGCCGCTGGTACCCGACCCTTGACCCAGGGGCGTATCTTGAACGGGTGCAGAGGTTGCGGTCGCACCAGGGCCCAAGATGTTTAGGGGGCCCTTATGGTGTCACTTTCCCATATGAGAAGACTAGTACTATAAACCATACATTATAGTCGGGGGCCTGCATAGACTTTGCACTGGGACCCATCAGCTTTTAGTTATGCCACTGCCTTGAACCTTTATATTCACCCCTTCTGCTCTTTGCCACCAACTTGTGCAGGTAACCTACATTGTCTCTATATTATACTTTGCCCATGTTTCTGAGCACAGCCTCCATTACACCCTCTAGCAGCACAACTAAGTGAAACCAATGAGAATTTTTGAGTATTTAGCCCAATCTGTTGCCAGGCATGGCACGGTAGCCTTCAGGCCCCCTAAATCAATCCAATGGCCCTGAAATGTCAGTTTCCGTAAGACATGTTAGCGCTTTAGTTGGTGGCTCAAGTCTTTGGGGACTGTCTTTATAAAGGGGTCAAAGACAAGTGCCAGTTCCTGTCCATGACCAGGTCTTGGGTATTAAACGGGTTTCCCATCTGGGCATTTACACTTAATTAAATTTATTTGCCATATGTAAACATTTCTTCAATTGGATGTTAATAAAAAAAATGTTCCTGTGTGAAGATAATTTCTCATAAATGTAGCCATGTTGTCCCTTAGAAACCAGATGGCTTACTCGGATACAACCAGGTCAGACTCTGGCAGCGGTGGCCAGACATATAGAGTCCTGCCGGACCACCAGGATTCAGTAATCATTACCACAGGACGACTGTGCAACATGTAGTAACTCCCGGACATTTCATATACAAAAACAATTTGTATCTTTGTGCAATCCCTCTAGCAGAGGTGGCCGTATCCGAGGAAGCCATCTCGTTTCTAAGGGACAACATGACTACATTTATGAGAAATTATCTTCACACAGGAACATTTTTTGTAATAACATCTAATTGAAGAAATGTTTATGTATGGCAGATTAATGAAACTGAATGTGCGTGCCCAGACGAGAATACCCCTTTAATCTTCTCCTGTGGATCTGAGGCAGAAAGCTGAGGTTTGCAGGTAAATTCGCCCTCCCTGTCTCTGACATAAGGAGGTAATGGCAGAATCAGGCACAGAATGAAATGACAAATGACACTACAGATGGTGCAGTTGGTCTCTCCTTGTTC
>NC_092417.1:139966216-139971216 GCF_040894005.1 Engystomops pustulosus | reverse complement strand
AAGAAGCGCTCAAATAATATCGGTACATGATAAAAGTTTGCCAGTATATTTTTTGGATTTCACAGCAGGGTGGCGACAAAGTTAACATGGAAGCCATGAAAACAACCCAAAATTCTGCCTGACACAGCTCGTTTGATAAGGGGACCATGTATGGAGGCAGTGAACTAGTAGTAGATTAAAGGTGCTGCAGTTAAAACTATGTTAGTTGGATCTTGGCATGGAGCTGGCGCTCCGCCTCCAGGCGAGCTTTCGCCAATCCAAGCCCCTGTCTCTAGGCTACTCCCCAAACAGCACTTCTAAGAACCTTTTGTATAAGATCAAGTGTAGTAGCGTTCTTATAAGTTTGGGATATGGCGGGTGAGGGGAATGTAAACAGATGCGCAAGAAGCGCATGATGCGCATGGAGCTGGCGCTCCGCTGCCAGGCGAGCTTTCGCCAATCCAAGCCCCTGTCTCTAGGCTACTCCCCAAACAGCACTTCTAAGAACCTTTTGTATAAGATCAAGTGTAGTAGCGTTCTTATAAGTTTAGGATATGGCGGGTGAGGGGAATGTAAACAGATGCGCAAGAAGCGCTGAAATAATATTGGTAAATGATAAAAGTTTGCCAGTATATTTTGTGGATAACACAGCAGGGTGGCGACAAAGTTAACATCTTTGATGTGGAACCCATGAAAACAACCCAAATTTCTGCCTGACACACCTCGTTTGATAAGGGGACGATGTATGGAGGCAGCTATATGGATGACTTTTGGAGGTAGCAATGGAGACAACGTGTGGAGGCTGCTATGGAGACAATTTAATTTGGATAGTGCCTGTATGTGGCAGTCCAAAAAAGTTTTCAAACCAGAGGAGCAGGTAGGTGGCCCTCCAGAAAAATGAAATAGATTGAGTGCCTGTATGTGGCAGTCCAAAAAAGTTTTCAAACCAGAGGAGCGGGTAGGTGGCCCTCTAGTAAAATGGAATAGATTGAGTGCCTGTATGTGGCAGTCCAAAAAACTTTTCAAACCAGAGGAGCAGGTAGGTGGCCCTCCAGTAAAATGGAATAGATTGAGTGCCTGTATGTGGCAGTCCAAAAAAGTTTTCAAACCAGAGGAACGGGTAGGTGGCCCTCCAGAAAAATTGAATAGATTGAGTGCCTGTATGTGGCAGTCCAAAAAACTTTTCAAACCAGAGGAGCAGGTAGGTGGCCCTCCAGTAAAATGGAATAGATTAAGTGCCTGTATGTGGCAGTCCAAAAAACTTTTCAAACAAGAGGAGCAGGTAGGTGGCCTTCCAGTAAAATGGAATAGATTGAGTGCCTGTATGTGGCAGTCCAAAAAAGTTTTCAAACCAGAGGAGCGGGTAGGTGGCCCTCCAGAAAAATGGAATAGATTGAGTGCCTGTATGTGGCAGTCCAAAAAACTTTTCAAACCAGAGGAGCAGGTAGGTGGCCCTCCAGTAAAATGGAAAAGATTGAGTGCCTGTATGTGGCAGTCCAAAAAAGTTTTCAAACCAGAGGAGCGGGTAGGTGGCCCTCCAGAAAAATTGAATAGATTGAGTGCCTGTATGTGGCACTCCCAAAAATTGTTTAAAACAGAGGACCGGGTAGGTGGCCCTCCAGAAAAATTGAATAGATTGAGTGCCTGTATGTGGCACTCCCAAAAATTTTTTAAAACAGAGGACCGGGTAGGTGGCCCTCCAGAAAAATTAAATGCATAAAGTACTATAGCTAGAGCCAGTGGGCCCTGTCAAAAAATAGCCAGTTTCCTCTGCTTTACTGTACAAAGAGGAGGAAAAGGAGGAAAATGAGGAGGAGGAGGAGTGGATAAATTATTCAGGTTGAGCTTCCTTCACCTGGTGGAGATTGGAAATTATGAGAAATCCAGGCTTTATTCATCTTAATAAGCGTCAGCCTGTCAGCGCTGTCAGTCGACAGGCGTGTACGCTTATCGGTGATGATGCCACCAGCTGCACTGAAAACCCGCTCGGACAAGACGCTAGCGGCAGGGCAGGCAAGAACCTCCAAGGCGTACAGCGCCAGTTCGTGCCACATGTCCAGCTTTGAAACCCAGTAGTTGTAGGGAGCTGTGTGATCATTTAGGACGATGGTATGGTCAGCTACGTACTCCCTCACCATCTTTCTGTAAAGATCAGCCCTACTCTGCCGAGACTGGGGACAGGTGACAGTGTCTTGCTGGGGTGACATAAAGCTGGCAAAAGCCTTGTAAAGCGTACCCTTGCCAGTGCTGGACAAGCTGCCTGCTCGCCTACTCTCCCTCGCTACTTGTCCCGCAGAACTACGCACTCTGCCGCTAGCGCTGTCAGAAGGGAAATACTGTTTCAGCTTGTGAACCAGGGCCTGCTGGTATTCATGCATTCTCACACTCCTTTCCTCTCCAGGGATGAGAGTGGAAAGATTTTGCTTGTACCGTGGGTCCAGGAGAGTGAACACCCAGTAATCAATGCTGGAATAAATTCTTTGAACGCGAGGGTCATGGGATAGGCAGCCTAGCATGAAATCTGCCATATGCGCCAGAGTACCAACGCGTAAGAATTCACTCCCCTCACTGGCCTGACTGTCCATTTCCTCCTCCTCCAACTCCTCCAACTCCTCTTCTTCTGCCCATACACGCTGAACAGTGAAGGACTGAACAATGGTCCCCTCTTGTGTCTCGCCAACATTCTCCTCCTCTTCCTCCTCATCCTCCTCCACCTCCACCTCCTCCGATATGCGCTGAGAAACAGACCTAAGGGTGCTTTGGCTATCAACAAGGGAATCTTCTTCCCCCGTCTCTTGTGACGAGCGCAAAGCTTCCGACTTCATGCTGATCAGAGAGTTTTTCAACAGGCCAAGCAGCGGGATGGTGAGGCTGATGATGGCGGCATCGCCACTGACCATCTGTGTTGACTCCTCAAAGTTACTCAGCACCTGACAGATATCAGACATCCACGTCCACTCCTCATTGTAGACTTGAGGAAGCTGACTGACCTGACTACCAGTTCTGGTGGAAGTTGACATCTGGCAGTCTACAATGGCTCGGCGCTGCTGGTAAACTCTGGATAACATGGTCAGTGTTGAATTCCACCTCGTGGGCACGTCGCACAACAGTCGGTGAGCGGGCAGTTGGGGGCGGCGCTACGCTGCCCTGAGAGTGGCAGCATCTGTGCTGGACTTCCTGAAATGCGCACAGATGCGGCGCACCTTCGTGAGCAAATCAGACACATTGGGGTATGTCTTGAGGAAACGCTGAACTATCAGATTTAACACATGGGCCAGGCATGGCACATGTGTCAGTCTGCCGAGTTGCAGAGCAGCCACCAGGTTACGGCCGTTGTCACACACAACCATGCATGGCTTCAGGTTCAGCGGTGCCAGCCACAGATCAGTCTGCGCCGTGATGCCCTGTAATAGCTCTTGGGCGGTGTGCCTTTTATCGCCTAGGCTCAGCAGTTTGAGCACCGCCTGCTGTCGCTTAGCGACGGCACTGCTGCTGTGCCTAGAGCTACCGACTGATGGCGCCATGCCCACGGATGGTAATTCGGAGGAGGAGGAGGTGGAGGAGGGGTGGGAGGAGGAGGAGGCATAGTAGGCCTGAAACACCTGGACCGAGGTAGGCCCCGCAATCCTCGGCGTCGGCAGTATATGACCAGCCGCAGGGTCAGACTCGGTCCCAGCCTCCACCAAGTTAACCCAATGTGCCGTCAGCGATATATAGTGGCCCTGTCCGGCAGCACTCGTCCACGTGTCCGTGGTCAGGTGGACCTTGTCAGAAACGGCGTTGGTCAGGGCATGGATGATGTTGTCTGACACGTGCTGGTGCAGGGCTGGGACGGCACATCGGGAAAAGTAGTGGCGGCTGGGGATCGAATACCGAGGGGCGGCCGCCGCCATGAGGTTGCGAAAGGCCTCGGTCTCTACTAGCCTATAGGGCAGCATCTCCAGGCTAAGCAATCTGGAGATGTGGACATTAAGGGCTTGGGCGTGCGGGTGGGTTGCACTATATTTGCGTTTCCGCTCCAGCGTCTGGGGTATGGAGAGCTGAACGCTGGTGGATGCTGTGGAGGATCGTGGAGGCGACGATGGGGTTTTTGTGGCAGGGTCCTGGGCAGGGGGCTGACTATCAGCTGACACAGGGGAAGGAGCAGTGGTGTGCACGGCCGGAGGTGAACGGGCTTGCTGCCACTGAGTGGGGTGTTTAGCATTCATATGCCTGCGCATACTGGTGGTAGTTAAGCTAGTAGTGGTGGAACCCCTGCTGATCCTGGTTTGGCAAATGTTGCACACCACAGTCCGTCGGTCATCCGGTGTTTCCTTAAAGAACCTCCAGACTTCGGAAAATCTAGCCCTCGCCGCAGGAGCCCTCGCCACGGGAGCTTCACTAGTTGACACATTTGGCGCTGATGCACCAGCTCTGGCCCTGCCTCTCCGTCTGGCCCCACCACTGCCTCTTCCAACCTGTTCTGGTCGAGGACTCTCCTCTTTCTCAGAAGCACTGTGTTCACCCGGCCTATCAACCCAGCTTGGGTCTGTCACCTCATCATCCTCCGATCCCTCAGTCTGCTCCCCCCTCGGACTTCCTGCCCTGACAACAACTTCCCCACTGTCTGACAACCGTGTCTCCTCATCGTCGGACACCTCTTTAGACACTTCTTCCACTACGTCAAGAAGGTCATCATCACCCACAGACTGCGACTGGTGGAAAACCTGGGCATCGGAAAATTGCTCAGCAGCAACCGGACAAGTGGTTTGTGAGTGTGGGAAGGGTCCAGAAAACAGTTCCTCAGAGTATGCCGGTTCAAATGGCAAATTTTCCTGGGAGGGGGCAGACTGGGGGGGAGGAGGCTGAGGTGCAGGAGCTGGAGGAGTGCCGATTTCGGTGACATGGGTGGACTGCGTGGAAGACTGACTGGTGGACAAATTGCTCGAAGCATTGTCGGCAATCCACGACATCACCTGTTCGCACTGTTCTGGCCTCAACAGTGCTCTACCACGAGTCCCAGTAACTTCAGACATGAACCT
>NC_092417.1:139958716-139961216 GCF_040894005.1 Engystomops pustulosus | reverse complement strand
GCGGTGTGCCTTTTATCGCCTAGGCTCAGCAGTTTGAGCACCGCCTGCTGTCGCTTAGCGACGGCACTGCTGCTGTGCCTAGAGCTACCGACTGATGGCGCCATGCCCACGGATGGTAATTCGGAGGAGGAGGAGGTGGAGGAGGGGTGGGAGGAGGAGGAGGCATAGTAGGCCTGAAACACCTGGACCGAGGTAGGCCCCGCAATCCTCGGTGTCGGCAGTATATGACCAGCCGCAGGGTCAGACTCGGTCCCAGCCTCCACCAAGTTAACCCAATGTGCCGTCAGCGATATATAGTGGCCCTGTCCGGCAGCACTCGTCCACGTGTCCGTGGTCAGGTGGACCTTGTCAGAAACGGCGTTGGTCAGGGCATGGATGATGTTGTCTGACACGTGCTGGTGCAGGGCTGGGACGGCACATCGGGAAAAGTAGTGGCGGCTGGGGATCGAATACCGAGGGGCGGCCGCCGCCATGAGGTTGCGAAAGGCCTCGGTCTCTACTAGCCTATAGGGCAGCATCTCCAGGCTAAGCAATCTGGAGATGTGGACATTAAGGGCTTGGGCGTGCGGGTGGGTTGCACTATATTTGCGTTTCCGCTCCAGCGTCTGGGGTATGGAGAGCTGAACGCTGGTGGATGCTGTGGAGGATCGTGGAGGCGACGATGGGGTTTTTGTGGCAGGGTCCTGGGCAGGGGGCTGACTATCAGCTGACACAGGGGAAGGAGCAGTGGTGTGCACGGCCGGAGGTGAACGGGCTTGTTGCCACTGAGTGGGGTGTTTAGCATTCATATGCCTGCGCATACTGGTGGTAGTTAAGCTAGTAGTGGTGGAACCCCTGCTGATCCTGGTTTGGCAAATGTTGCACACCACAGTCCGTCGGTCATCCGGTGTTTCCTTAAAGAACCTCCAGACTTCGGAAAATCTAGCCCTCGCCGCAGGAGCCCTCGCCACGGGAGCTTCACTAGTTGACACATTTGGCGCTGATGCACCAGCTCTGGCCCTGCCTCTCCGTCTGGCCCCACCACTGCCTCTTCCAACCTGTTCTGGTCGAGGACTCTCCTCTGTCTCAGAAGCACTGTGTTCACCCGGCCTATCAACCCAGCTTGGGTCTGTCACCTCATCATCCTCCGATCCCTCAGTCTGCTCCCCCCTCGGACTTCCTGCCCTGACAACAACTTCCCCACTGTCTGACAACCGTGTCTCCTCATCGTCGGACACCTCTTTAGACACTTCTTCCACTACGTCAAGAAGGTCATCATCACCCACAGACTGCGACTGGTGGAAAACCTGGGCATCGGAAAATTGCTCAGCAGCAACCGGACAAGTGGTTTTTGAGTGTGGGAAGGGTCCAGAAAACAGTTCCTCAGAGTATGCCGGTTCAAATGGCAAATTTTCCTGGGAGGGGGCAGACTGGGGGGGAGGAGGCTGAGGTGCAGGAGCTGGAGGAGTGCCGATTTCGGTGACATGGGTGGACTGCGTGGAAGACTGACTGGTGGACAAATTGCTCGAAGCATTGTCGGCAATCCACGACATCACCTGTTCGCACTGTTCTGGCCTCAACAGTGCTCTACCACGAGTCCCAGTAACTTCAGACATGAACCTAGGGAGTGTAGCTCTGCGGCGTTCCCCTGCTCCCTCATAAGCAGGTGGTGTCTCACCCCGGCCAGGACCACGGCCTCTGACCCCTGCAGTAGTTGGACGCCCACGTCCCCGCCCTCGTCCTCTACCCCTAGCCCTCGGGTTAAACATTTTTAAAATGAGAGTTATAACTTTAATTTTTTTTTAACTTTTTTTTGTGTTTTTTTTGGTTTTTTTTGTGTTTTTAAGTTTTTAAAACCAAACCAAGCTATCCTATTGCTATGGCTATTTTCTAGCCAAGTATGAAAGCACACTACTATGCCAGATGAGATGACGCTGAGTTATTAAACAAAATAAACGTAAAATAAAAAAGGAAATGGCAGACTGTGCCTAATTGAAATCCAACCCCTAATAAATTTTCCCACTTCGGTCTTTGCAATGGATATGTGCGTCACTAAGCGCAAAACACAGCGGTCGCAAGTCTCACTACAAATTGCTCACAATTTGCTAGTAGATGCACTGCAGCAAGTACAGCCACCAGCAGATCAACCAGAAATCAAATATATATAACGCTACTGTAGGCGTAAGTAAGCCGTTTGGATTCTCCTATGGCTATTTTCTAGCCAAGTATGAAAGCACACTACTATGCAAGATGAGATGACACTGAGTTATTAAAAAAATAAACGTAAAATAAAAAGTAAATGGCAGACTGTGCCTAATTGAAATCAAACCCCTAATAAATTTTCCCACTTTGGTGTTTGAGGTGGATATGTGTGTCACTAAGAGCTAAACACAACGGTAGCAAGTCCCCCTGCAAATTCCTCACAATATGGTACTAGCTGCAAATTAAAAAAAAAAAGTATAACGTTATTGTAGCCCTAAGAAGGGCTGTTGGGTTCTTGGAGAATCACTCCTGCCTAACA
>NC_092417.1:139928716-139936216 GCF_040894005.1 Engystomops pustulosus | reverse complement strand
TTATGGAGGCAGTGAACTAGTAGTAGATTAAAGGTGCTGCAACTATGTTAGTTGGATCTTGTGATGGAGCTGGCGCTCTGCAGCCAGGCGAGCTTTCGCCAATTCAAGCCCCTGTTTCTAGGCTACTCCCCAAACAGCACTTCTAAGAACCTTTTGTATAAGATCAAGTGTAGTAGCGTTCTTATAAGTTTAGGATATGCCGGGTGAGGGGAATGTAAACAGATGCGCAAGAAGCGCTGAAATAATATCCCTAAATGGTAAAAGTTTGCCAGTATATTTTGTGGATTACACAGCAGGGTGGCGACAAAGTTAACAACTTTGATGTGGAATGCCCTGTAATAGCTCTTGGGCGGTGTGCCTTTTATCGCCTAGGCTCAGCAGTTTCAGCACCGCCTGCTGTCGCTTAGCGACGGCACTGCTGCTGTGCCTAGAGCTACCGACTGATGGCGCCATGCCCACGGATGGTAATTCGGAGGAGGAGGAGGTGGAGGAGGGGTGGGAGGAGGTATAGTAGGCCTTTGAGACCTGGACCGAGGTAGGCCCCGCAATTCTCTGCGTCGCCAGTATATGAGCAGCCCCAGGGTCAGACTCGGTCCCAGCCTGCACCAAGTTAAGTGTAGTAGCGTTCTTATAAGTTTGGGATATGGCGGGTGAGGGGAATGTAAACAGATGCGCAAGAAGCGCATGATGCGCATGGAGCTGGCGCTCCGCTGCCAGGCGAGCTTTCGCCAATCCAAGCCCCTGTCTCTAGGCTACTCCCCAAACAGCACTTCTAAGAACCTTTTGTATAAGATCAAGTGTAGTAGCGTTCTTATAAGTTTAGGATATGCCGGGTGAGGGGAATGTAAACAGATGCGCAAGAAGCGCTGAAATAATATCCCTAAATGGTAAAAGTTTGCCAGTATATTTTGTGGATAACACAGCAGGGTGGCGACAAAGTTAACAACTTTGATGTGGAATCCATGAAAACAACCCAAATTTCTGCCTGACACACCTCGTTTGATAAAGGGACGATGTATGGAGGCAGCTATATGGACGACTTTTGGAGGTAGCAATGGAGACAACGTGTGGAGGCTGCTATGGAGACAATTTAATTTGGATAGTGCCTGTATGTGGCAGTCCCAAACATTTTTCAAACCAGAGGAGCAGGTAGGTGGCCCTCCAGTAAAATGGAATAGATTGAGTGCCTGTATGTGGCAGTCCCAAAAATGTTTCAAACCAGAGGAGCAGGTAGGTGGCCCTCCAGTAAAATGGAATAGATTGAGTGCCTGTATGTGGCAGTCCCAAAAATTCTTCAAACCAGAGGAGCAGGTAGGTGGCCCTCCAGTAAAATGGAATAGATTGAGTGCCTGTATGTGGCAGTCCCAAAAATTCTTCAAACCAGAGGAGCAGGTAGGTGGCCCTGCAGTAAAATGGAATAGATTGAGTGCCTGTATGTGGCAGTCCCAAAAATGTTTCAAACCAGAGGAGCAGGTAGGTGGCCCTCCAGTAAAATGGAATAGATTGAGTGCCTGTATGTGGCACTCCCAAAAATTGTTCAAACCAGAGGAGCAGGTAGGTGGCCCTGCAGTAAAATGGAATAGATTGAGTGCCTGTATGTGGCACTCACAAAAATTGTTTCAAACAGAGGACCGGGTAGGTGGCCCTCCAGAAAAATTAAATGCATGAAGTACTATAGCAAGAGCCAGTGGGCCCTGTCAAAAAATAGCCATTTTCCTCTGCTTTACTGTACAAAGAGGAGGAGAAGGAGGAAAATGAGGAGGAGGAGGAGGAGTGGATCAATTATTCAGGTTGAGCTTCCTTCACCTGGTGGAGATTGGAAATTCTGAGAAATCCAGCCTTTATTCATTTTAATAAGCGTCAGCCTGTCAGCGCTGTCAGTCGACAGGCGTGTACGCTTATCGGTGATGATGCCACCAGCTGCACTGAAAACCCGCTCGGACAAGACGCTAGCGGCAGGGCAGGCAAGAACCTCCAAGGCGTACAGCGCCAGTTCGTGCCACATGTCCAGCTTTGAAACCCAGTAGTTGTAGGGAGCTGTGTGATCATTTAGGACGATGGTATGGTCAGCTACGTACTCCCTCACCATCTTTCTGTAAAGATCAGCCCTACTCTGCCGAGACTGGGGACAGGTGACAGTGTCTTGCTGGGGTGACATAAAGCTGGCAAAAGCCTTGTAAAGCGTACCCTTGCCAGTGCTGGACAAGCTGCCTGCTCGCCTACTCTCCCTCGCTACTTGTCCCGCAGAACTACGCACTCTGCCGCTAGCGCTGTCAGAAGGGAAATACTGTTTCAGCTTGTGCACCAGGGCCTGCTGGTATTCATGCATTCTCACACTCCTTTCCTCTGCAGGGATGAGAGTGGAAAGATTTTGCTTGTACCGTGGGTCCAGGAGAGTGAACACCCAGTAATCGGTGCTGGAATAAATTCTTTGAACGCGAGGGTCACGGGATAGGCAGCCTAGCATGAAATCTGCCATATGCGCCAGAGTACCAACGCGTAAGAATTCACTCCCCTCACTGGCCTGACTGTCCATTTCCTCCTCCTCCAACTCCTCCAACTCCTCTTCTTCTGCCCATACACGCTGAACAGTGAAGGACTCAACAATGGTCCCCTCTTGTGTCTCGCCAACATTCTCCTCCTCTTCCTCCTCATCCTCCTCCACCTCCACCTCCTCCGATATGCGCTGAGAAACAGACCTCAGGGTGCTTTGGCTATCAACAAGGGAATATTCTTCCCCCGTCTCTTGTGACGAGCGCAAAGCTTCCGACTTCATGCTGACCAGAGAGTTTTTCAACAGGCCAAGCAGCGGGATGGTGAGGCTGATGATGGCGGCATCGCCACTGACCATCTGTGTTGACTCCTCAAAGTTACTCAGCACCTGACAGATATCAGACATCCACGTCCACTCCTCATTGTAGACTTGAGGAAGCTGACTGACCTGACTACCAGTTCTGGTGGAAGTTGACATCTGGCAGTCTACAATCGCTCTGCGCTGCTGGTAAACTCTGGATAACATGGTCAGTGTTGAATTCCACCTCGTGGGCATGTCGCACAACAGTCGGTGAGCGGGCAGTTGGAGGCGGCGCTGCGCTGCCCTGAGAGTGGCAGCATCTGGGCTGGACTTCCTGAAATGCGCACAGATGCGGCGCACCTTCGTGAGCAAATCAGACAGATTGGGGTATGTCTTGAGGAAACGCTGCACTATCAGATTTAACACATGGGCCAGGCATGGCACATGTGTCAGTCTGCCGAGTTGCAGAGCCGCCACCAGGTTACGGCCGTTGTCACACACAACCATTCCCGGCTTGAGGTTCAGCGGTGCCAGCCACAGATCAGTCTGCGCCGTGATGCCCTGTAATAGCTCTTGGGCGGTGTGCCTTTTGTCGCCTAGGCTCAGCAGTTTGAGCACCGCCTGCTGTCGCTTAGCGACGGCACTGCTGCTGTGCCTAGAGCTACCGACTGATGGCGCCGTGCCCACGGATGGTAGTTCGGAGGAGGAGGTGGAGGAGGGGTGGGAGGAGGAGGAGGCATAGTAGGCCTGAAACACCTGGACCGAGGTAGGCCCCGCAATCCTCGGCGTCGGCAGTATATGAGCAGCCCCAGGGTCAGACTCGGTCCCAGCCTCCACCAAGTTAACCCAATGTGCCGTCAGCGATATATAGTGGCCCTGCCCGGCAGCACTCGTCCACATGTCCGTGGTCAGGTGGACCTTGTCAGAAACGGCGTTGGTCAGGGCACGGATGATGTTGTCTGACACGTGCTGGTGCAGGGCTGGGACGGCACATCGGGAAAAGTAGTGGCGGCTGGGGACCGAATACCGAGGGGCGGCCGCCGCCATGAGGTTGCGAAAGGCCTCGGTCTCTACTAGCCTATAGGGCAGCATCTCCAGGCTAAGCAATCTGGAGATGTGCACATTAAGGGCTTGGGCGTGCGGGTGGGTTGCACTATATTTGCGTTTCCGCTCCAGCGTCTGGGGTATGGAGAGCTGAACGCTGGTGGATGCTGTGGAGGATCGTGGAGGCGACGATGGGGTTTTTGTGGCAGGGTCCTGGGCAGGGGGCTGACTAGCAGCTGACACAGGGGAAGGAGCAGTGGTGTGCACAGCCGGAGGTGAACGGGCTTGTTGCCACTGAGTGGGGTGCTTAGCATTCATATGCCTGCGCATACTGGTGGTAGTTAAGCTAGTAGTGGTGGAACCCCTGCTGAGCCTGGTTTGGCAAATGTTGCACACCACAGTCCGTCGGTCATCCGGTGTTTCCTTAAAGAACCTCCACACTTCTGAAGATCTAGCCCTCGCCGCAAGAGCCCTCACCACGGGAGCTTCACTAGTTGACAGTGGCGCTGATGCACCAGCTCTGGCCCTGCCTCTCCGTCTGGCCCCACCACTGCCTCTTCCAACCTGTTCAGGTCGAGGACTCTCCTCCGTCTCAGAAGCACTGTGTTCACCCGGCCTCTCAACCCAGCTTGGGTCTGTCACCTCATCATCCTCCGATCCCTCAGTCTGCTCCCCCCTCGGACTTCCTGCCCTGACAACAACTTCCCCACTGTCTGACAACCGTGTCTCCTCATCGTCGGACACCTCTTTACACACTTCCACTACGTCAAGAAGGTCATCATCACCCACAGACTGTGACTGGTGGAAAACCTGGGCATCGGAAAATTGCTCAGCAGCAACCGGACAAGTGGTTTGTGACTGTGGGAAGGGTCCAGAAAACAGTTCCTCAGAGTATGCCGGTTCAAATGGCAAATTTTCCTGGGAGGGGGCAGACTGGGGGGGAGGAGGCTGAGGTGCAGGAGCTGGAGGAGTGGGGATTTCGGTGACATGGGTGGACTGCGTGGAAGACTGACTGGTGGTGGACAAATTGCTCGAAGCATTGTCAGCAATCCACGACATCACCTGTTCGCACTGTTCTGGCCTCAACAGTGCTCTACCACGAGTCCCAGTAACTTCAGACATGAACCTAGGGAGTGTAGCTCTGCGGCGTTCCCCTGCTCCCTCATCAGCAGGTGGTGTCTCACCCCGCCCAGGACCACGGCCTCTGACCCCTGCAGTAGTTGGACGCCCACGTCCCCGCCCTCGTCCTCTACCCCTAGCCCTCGGGTTAAACATTTTTAAAATGAGAGTTATAACTTTTTTTTTTTTTTTACTTCTTTTTGTTTTTTTTTGTGTTTTTTTGTGTTTTGTTTTTTTTTTGTGTTTTTTGTTTTTTTTTGAGTTTTTAAAACCAAACAATCCTATCCTATTGCTATGGCTATTTTCTAGCCAAGTATCAAAGGAAGCACACTACTATGCCAGATGAGATGACACTGAGTTATTGCCTAATAGAAATCCAACCCCTACTGAATTTTCCCACTTCGGCCTTTGCTATGGATATGTGCGCCACTAAGCGCAGAACACAGCGGTCGCAAGTCTCACTACAAATTGCTCAGAATTGGCAAGTACATGCACTGCAGAAACTACAGCCACCAGCAGATCAACCAGAAATCAAATATATAGAACGCTACTGTAGGCTTCAAGAAGCTGTTTGTATTCTCCTATGGCTATTTTCTAGCCAAGTATCAAAGGAAGCACACTACTATGCCAGATGAGATGACACTGAGTTATTGCCTAATAGAAATCCAACCCCTACTGAATTTTCCCACTTCGGCCTTTGCTATGGATATGTGCGCCACTAAGTGCAGAACACAGCGGTCGCAAGTCTCACTACAAATTGCTCAGAATTGGCAAGTACATGCACTGCAGAAACTACAGCCACCAGCAGATCAACCAGAAATCAAATATATAGAACGCTACTGTAGGCTTCAAGAAGCTGTTTGTATTCTCCTATGGCTATTTTCTAGCCAAGTATCAAAGGAAGCACACTACTATGCCAGATGAGATGACACTGAGTTATTGCCTAATAGAAATCCAACCCCTACTGAATTTTCCCACTTCGGCCTTTGCTATGGATATGTGCGCCACTAAGCGCAGAACACAGCGGTCGCAAGTCTCACTACAAATTGCTCAGAATTGGCAAGTACATGCACTGCAGAAACTACAGCCACCAGCAGATCAACCAGAAATCAAATATATAGAACGCTACTGTAGGCTTCAAGAAGCTGTTTGTATTCTCCTATGGCTATTTTCTAGCCAAGTATCAAAGGAAGCACACTACTATGCCAGATGAGATGACACTGAGTTATTGCCTAATAGAAATCCAACCCCTACTGAATTTTCCCACTTCGGCCTTTGCTATGGATATGTGCGCCACTAAGCGCAGAACACAGCGGTCGCAAGTCTCACTACAAATTGCTCAGAATTGGCAAGTACATGCACTGCAGAAACTAAAGCCACCAGCAGATCAACCAGAAATCAAATATATAGAACGCTACTGTAGGCTTCAAGAAGCTGTTTGTATTCTCCTATGGCTATTTTCTAGCCAAGTATCAAAGGAAGCACACTACTATGCCAGATGAGATGACACTGAGTTATTGCCTAATAGAAATCCAACCCCTACTGAATTTTCCCACTTCGGTCTTTGCTATGGATATGTGTGCCACTAAGAGCTAAACACAACGGTAGCAAGTCCCTCTGCTAATTCCTCACAAAATGGTAATAGATGCAAATTAAAATAAAAAAAGTAGAACGTTATTGTAGCCCTAAGAAGGGCTGTTGGGTTCTTTGAGAATCACTCCTGCCTAACAGTAAGCTAATAGAACACCCTAACGCTTTCCCTGACCAGCAGCAGCTCTCTCCCTAGCGGCATCCAGAGACAGAATGATCCGAGCAGCGCGGCCAGCGGCTAGTCTATCCCAGGGTCACCTGATCTGGCCAGCCAACCACTGCTATCGACGTGTAAGGGTACCACGTCATGCTGGGTGGAGTGCAGAGTCTCCTGGCTTGTGATTGGCTCTGTTTCTGGCCGCCAAAAAGCAAAACGGCGGGAGCTGCCATTTTCTCGAGCGGGCGAAGTATTCGTCCGAGTAACGAGCAGTTTCGAGTACCCTAATGCTCGACCGAGCATCAAGCTCGGACGAGCATGTTCGCTCATCTCTAGTGCTAACCATTACACCATGGAACCTTATATCTGACATGGAAAGGAGTCTTTCCTTCTGTACTAACGCCCTTGGAAATGCGACTGATCAAACGGAAAATAAAGTTGGAAAATAGCTCCAATGGTTACTCCATGTCAGCGCAAAGGGTTTTATATGGTTTAAAGCAAAGGTGTATGCATTTGTTATGTTAACACTATTCACTGTTCTACTTTAATGCTGTGAAATATTTTAACACTTGCATGCCTTTGTTGAGGTATTTCATGTATAACAGGAGGTCTTAATGGGGCTTTGTGGTGGAAGGCAAAAATGGACGCATCTGATATGTTAACACTCTTCTAATTTAATGTTTCTAAACATGTTAACACTTGCATGACTTTGTGGAATTCCCCCATGTATGGCAGAAGGTCTCTCTTGACATAGGCAGAGATACTCAAAACAGCTCTACTGTGTCAATGGACAGGC
>NC_092417.1:139916216-139923716 GCF_040894005.1 Engystomops pustulosus | reverse complement strand
GCCCTCCAGTAAAATGGAATAGATTGAGTGCCTGTATGTGGCAGTCCCAAAAATTCTTCAAACCAGAGGAGCAGGTAGGTGGCCCTCCAGTAAAATGGAATAGATTGAGTGCCTGTATGTGGCAGTCCCAAAAATTCTTCAAACCAGAGGAGCAGGTAGGTGGCCCTCCAGTAAAATGGAATAGATTGAGTGCCTGTATGTGGCAGTCCCAAAAATTGTTCAAACCAGAGGAGCAGGTAGGTGGCCCTCCAGTAAAATGGAATAGATTGAGTGCCTGTATGTGGCAGTCCCAAAAATTGTTCAAACCAGAGGAGCAGGTAGGTGGCCCTCCAGTAAAATGGAATAGATTGAGTGCCTGTATGTGGCAGTCCCAAAAATTGTTCAAACCAGAGGAGCAGGTAGGTGGCCCTCCAGTAAAATGGAATAGATTGAGTGCCTGTATGTGGCAGTCCCAAAAATTGTTCAAACCAGAGGACCGGGTAGGTGGCCCTCCAGAAAAATGGAATAGATTGAGTGCCTGTATGTGGCACTCACAAAAATTGTTTCAAACAGAGGACCGGGTAGGTGGCCCTCCAGAAAAATTAAATGCATGAAGTATAGCAAGAGCCAGTGGGCCCTGTCAAAAAATAGCCATTTTCCTCTGCTTTACTGTACAAAGAGGAGGAGAAGGAGGAAAATGAGGAGGAGGAGGAGGAGTGGATCAATTATTCAGGTTGAGCTTCCTTCACCTGGTGGAGATTGGAAATTCTGAGAAATCCAGCCTTTATTCATTTTAATAAGCGTCAGCCTGTCAGCGCTGTCAGTCGACAGGCGTGTACGCTTATCGGTGATGATGCCACCAGCTGCACTGAAAACCCGCTCGGACAAGACGCTAGCGGCAGGGCAGGCAAGAACCTCCAAGGCGTACAGCGCCAGTTCGTGCCACATGTCCAGCTTTGAAACCCAGTAGTTGTAGGGAGCTGTGTGATCATTTAGGACGATGGTATGGTCAGCTACGTACTCCCTCACCATCTTTCTGTAAAGATCAGCCCTACTCTGCCGAGACTGGGGACAGGTGACAGTGTCTTGCTGGGGTGACATAAAGCTGGCAAAAGCCTTGTAAAGCGTACCCTTGCCAGTGCTGGACAAGCTGCCTGCTCGCCTACTCTCCCTCGCTACTTGTCCCGCAGAACTACGCACTCTGCCGCTAGCGCTGTCAGAAGGGAAATACTGTTTCAGCTTGTGCACCAGGGCCTGCTGGTATTCATGCATTCTCACACTCCTTTCCTCTGCAGGGATGAGAGTGGCAAGATTTTGCTTGTACCGTGGGTCCAGGAGAGTGAACACCCAGTAATCGGTGCTGGAATAAATTCTTTGAACGCGAGGGTCACGGGATAGGCAGCCTAGCATGAAATCTGCCATATGCGCCAGAGTACCAACGCGTAAGAATTCACTCCCCTCACTGGCCTGACTGTCCATTTCCTCCTCCTCCAACTCCTCCAACTCCTCTTCTTCTGCCCATACACGCTGAACAGTGAAGGACTCAACAATGGTCCCCTCTTGTGTCTCGCCAACATTCTCCTCCTCTTCCTCCTCATCCTCCTCCACCTCCACCTCCTCCGATATGCGCTGAGAAACAGACCTCAGGGTGCTTTGGCTATCAACAAGGGAATATTCTTCCCCCGTCTCTTGTGACGAGCGCAAAGCTTCCGACTTCATGCTGACCAGAGAGTTTTTCAACAGGCCAAGCAGCGGGATGGTGAGGCTGATGATGGCGGCATCGCCACTGACCATCTGTGTTGACTCCTCAAAGTTACTCAGCACCTGACAGATATCAGACATCCACGTCCACTCCTCATTGTAGACTTGAGGAAGCTGACTGACCTGACTACCAGTTCTGGTGGAAGTTGACATCTGGCAGTCTACAATCGCTCTGCGCTGCTGGTAAACTCTGGATAACATGGTCAGTGTTGAATTCCACCTCGTGGGCACGTCGCACAACAGTCGGTGAGCGGGCAGTTGGAGGCGGCGCTGCGCTGCCCTGAGAGTGGCAGCATCTGGGCTGGACTTCCTGAAATGCGCACAGATGCGGCGCACCTTCGTGAGCAAATCAGACAGATTGGGGTATGTCTTGAGGAAACGCTGCACTATCAGATTTAACACATGGGCCAGGCATGGCACATGTGTCAGTCTGCCGAGTTGCAGAGCCGCCACCAGGTTACGGCCGTTGTCACACACAACCATTCCCGGCTTGAGGTTCAGCGGTGCCAGCCACAGATCAGTCTGCGCCGTGATGCCCTGTAATAGCTCTTGGGCGGTGTGCCTTTTGTCGCCTAGGCTCAGCAGTTTGAGCACCGCCTGCTGTCGCTTAGCGACGGCACTGCTGCTGTGCCTAGAGCTACCGACTGATGGCGCCGTGCCCACGGATGGTAGTTCGGAGGAGGAGGTGGAGGAGGGGTGGGAGGAGGAGGAGGCATAGTAGGCCTGAAACACCTGGACTGAGGTAGGCCCCGCAATCCTCGGCGTCGGCAGTATATGAGCAGCCCCAGGGTCAGTCTCGGTCCCAGCCTCCACCAAGTTAACCCAATGTGCCGTCAGCGATATATAGTGGCCCTGCCCGGCAGCACTCGTCCACGTGTCCGTGGTCAGGTGGACCTTGTCAGAAACGGCGTTGGTCAGGGCACGGATGATGTTGTCTGACACGTGCTGGTGCAGGGCTGGGACGGCACATCGGGAAAAGTAGTGGCGGCTGGGGACCGAATACCGAGGGGCGGCCGCCGCCATGAGGTTGCGAAAGGCCTCGGTCTCTACTAGCCTATAGGGCAGCATCTCCAGGCTAAGCAATCTGGAGATGTGCACATTAAGGGCTTGGGCGTGCGGGTGGGTTGCACTATATTTGCGTTTCCGCTCCAGCGTCTGGGGTATGGAGAGCTGAACGCTGGTGGATGCTGTGGAGGATCGTGGAGGCGACGATGGGGTTTTTGTGGCAGGGTCCTGGGCAGGGGGCTGACTAGCAGCTGACACAGGGGAAGGAGCAGTGGTGTGCACGGCCGGAGGTGAACGGGCTTGTTGCCACTGAGTGGGGTGCTTAGCATTCATATGCCTGCGCATACTGGTGGTAGTTAAGCTAGTAGTGGTGGAACCCCTGCTGAGCCTGGTTTGGCAAATGTTGCACACCACAGTCCGTCGGTCATCCGGTGTTTCCTTAAAGAACCTCCACACTTCTGAAGATCTAGCCCTCGCCGCAAGAGCCCTCACCACGGGAGCTTCACTAGTTGACAGTGGCGCTGATGCACCAGCTCTGGCCCTGCCTCTCCGTCTGGCCCCACCACTGCCTCTTCCAACCTGTTCAGGTCGAGGACTCTCCTCCGTCTCAGAAGCACTGTGTTCACCCGGCCTCTCAACCCAGCTTGGGTCTGTCACCTCATCATCCTCCGATCCCTCAGTCTGCTCCCCCCTCGGACTTCCTGCCCTGACAACAACTTCCCCACTGTCTGACAACCGTGTCTCCTCATCGTCGGACACCTCTTTACACACTTCCACTACGTCAAGAAGGTCATCATCACCCACAGACTGTGACTGGTGGAAAACCTGGGCATCGGAAAATTGCTCAGCAGCAACCGGACAAGTGGTTTGTGACTGTGGGAAGGGTCCAGAAAACAGTTCCTCAGAGTATGCCGGTTCAAATGGCAAATTTTCCTGGGAGGGGGCAGACTGGGGGGGAGGAGGCTGAGGTGCAGGAGCTGGAGGAGTGGGGATTTCGGTGACATGGGTGGACTGCGTGGAAGACTGACTGGTGGTGGACAAATTGCTCGAAGCATTGTCAGCAATCCACGACATCACCTGTTCGCACTGTTCTGGCCTCAACAGTGCTCTACCACGAGTCCCAGTAACTTCAGACATGAACCTAGGGAGTGTAGCTCTGCGGCGTTCCCCTGCTCCCTCATCAGCAGGTGGTGTCTCACCCCGCCCAGGACCACGGCCTCTGACCCCTGCAGTAGTTGGACGCCCACGTCCCCGCCCTCGTCCTCTACCCCTAGCCCTGGGGTTAAACATTTTTAAAATGAGAGTTATAACTTTTTTTTTTTTTTTACTTTTTTTTTTTTTTTTTTTGTGTTTTTTTGTGTTTTTTGTTTTTTTTTGTGTTTTTTGTTTTTTTTTGAGTTTTTAGAACCAAACAATCCTATCCTATTGCTATGGCTATTTTCTAGCCAAGTATCAAAGGAAGCACACTACTATGCCAGATGAGATGACACTGAGTTATTGCCTAATAGAAATCCAACCCCTACTGAATTTTGCCACTTCAGCCTTTGCTATGGATATGTGCGCCACTAAGCGCAGAACACAGCGGTCGCAAGTCTCACTACAAATTGCTCAGAATTGGCAAGTACATGCACTGCAGAAACT
The DNA here is from genome assembly GCF_040894005.1 of Engystomops pustulosus. Classification (NCBI taxonomy): domain Eukaryota; kingdom Metazoa; phylum Chordata; class Amphibia; order Anura; family Leptodactylidae; genus Engystomops; species Engystomops pustulosus. The sequence goes on along the minus strand of NC_092417.1, from coordinate 139,919,330 downwards.
ACAGCCACCAGCAGATCAACCAGAAATCAAATATATAGAACGCTACTGTAGGCTTCAAGAAGCTATTTGTATTCTCCTATGGCTATTTTCTAGCCAAGTATCAAAGGAAGCACACTACTATGCCAGATGAGATGACACTGAGTTATTGCCTAATAGAAATCCAACCCCTACTGAATTTTGCCACTTCAGCCTTTGCTATGGATATGTGCGCCACTAAGCGCAGAACACAGCGGTCGCAAGTCTCACTACAAATTGCTCAGAATTGGCAAGTACATGCACTGCAGAAACTACAGCCACCAGCAGATCAACCAGAAATCAAATATATAGAACGCTACTGTAGGCTTCAAGAAGCTATTTGTATTCTCCTATGGCTATTTTCTAGCCAAGTATCAAAGGAAGCACACTACTATGCCAGATGAGATGACACTGAGTTAGTGCCTAATAGAAATCCAACCCCTACTGAATTTTCCCACTTCAGCCTTTGCTATGGATATGTGCGCCACTAAGCGCAGAACACAGCGGTCGCAAGTCTCACTACAAATTGCTCAGAATTGGCAAGTACATGCACTGCAGAAACTAAAGCCACCAGCAGATCAACCAGAAATCAAATATATAGAACGCTACTGTAGGCTTCAAGAAGCTGTTTGTATTCTCCTATGGCTATTTTCTAGCCAAGTATCAAAGGAAGCACACTACTATGCCAGATGAGATGACACTGAGTTATTGCCTAATAGAAATCCAACCCCTACTGAATTTTGCCACTTCAGCCTTTGCTATGGATATGTGCGCCACTAAGCGCAGAACACAGCGGTCGCAAGTCTCACTACAAATTGCTCAGAATTGGCAAGTACATGCACTGCAGAAACTACAGCCACCAGCAGATCAACCAGAAATCAAATATATAGAACGCTACTGTAGGCTTCAAGAAGCTATTTGTATTCTCCTATGGCTATTTTCTAGCCAAGTATCAAAGGAAGCACACTACTATGCCAGATGAGATGACACTGAGTTATTGCCTAATAGAAATCCAACCCCTACTGAATTTTGCCACTTCAGCCTTTGCTATGGATATGTGCGCCACTAAGCGCAGAACACAGCGGTCGCAAGTCTCACTACAAATTGCTCAGAATTGGCAAGTACATGCACTGCAGAAACTACAGCCACCAGCAGATCAACCAGAAATCAAATATATAGAACGCTACTGTAGGCTTCAAGAAGCTATTTGTATTCTCCTATGGCTATTTTCTAGCCAAGTATCAAAGGAAGCACACTACTATGCCAGATGAGATGACACTGAGTTAGTGCCTAATAGAAATCCAACCCCTACTGAATTTTCCCACTTCAGCCTTTGCTATGGATATGTGCGCCACTAAGCGCAGAACACAGCGGTCGCAAGTCTCACTACAAATTGCTCAGAATTGGCAAGTACATGCACTGCAGAAACTAAAGCCACCAGCAGATCAACCAGAAATCAAATATATAGAACGCTACTGTAGGCTTCAAGAAGCTGTTTGTATTCTCCTATGGCTATTTTCTAGCCAAGTATCAAAGGAAGCACACTACTATGCCAGATGAGATGACACTGAGTTATTGCCTAATAGAAATCCAACCCCTACTGAATTTTGCCACTTCAGCCTTTGCTATGGATATGTGCGCCACTAAGCGCAGAACACAGCGGTCGCAAGTCTCACTACAAATTGCTCAGAATTGGCAAGTACATGCACTGCAGAAACTACAGCCACCAGCAGATCAACCAGAAATCAAATATATAGAACGCTACTGTAGGCTTCAAGAAGCTATTTGTATTCTCCTATGGCTATTTTCTAGCCAAGTATCAAAGGAAGCACACTACTATGCCAGATGAGATGACACTGAGTTATTGCCTAATAGAAATCCAACCCCTACTGAATTTTGCCACTTCAGCCTTTGCTATGGATATGTGCGCCACTAAGCGCAGAACACAGCGGTCGCAAGTCTCACTACAAATTGCTCAGAATTGGCAAGTACATGCACTGCAGAAACTACAGCCACCAGCAGATCAACCAGAAATCAAATATATAGAACGCTACTGTAGGCTTCAAGAAGCTATTTGTATTCTCCTATGGCTATTTTCTAGCCAAGTATCAAAGGAAGCACACTACTATGCCAGATGAGATGACACTGAGTTAGTGCCTAATAGAAATCCAACCCCTACTGAATTTTCCCACTTCAGCCTTTGCTATGGATATGTGCGCCACTAAGCGCAGAACACAGCGGTCGCAAGTCTCACTACAAATTGCTCAGAATTGGCAAGTACATGCACTGCAGAAACTACAGCCACCAGCAGATCAACCAGAAATCAAATATATAGAACGCTACTGTAGGCTTCAAGAAGCTATTTGTATTCTCCTATGGCTATTTTCTAGCCAAGTATCAAAGGAAGCACACTACTATGCCAGATGAGATGACACTGAGTTAGTGCCTAATAGAAATCCAACCCCTACTGAATTTTCCCACTTCAGCCTTTGCTATGGATATGTGCGCCACTAAGCGCAGAACACAGCGGTCGCAAGTCTCACTACAAATTGCTCAGAATTGGCAAGTACATGCACTGCAGAAACTAAAGCCACCAGCAGATCAACCAGAAATCAAATATATAGAACGCTACTGTAGGCTTCAAGAAGCTGTTTGTATTCTCCTATGGCTATTTTCTAGCCAAGTATCAAAGGAAGCACACTACTATGCCAGATGAGATGACACTGAGTTATTGCCTAATAGAAATCCAACCCCTACTGAATTTTCCCACTTCGGTCTTTGCTATGGATATGTGTGCCACTAAGAGCTAAACACAACGGTAGCAAGTCCCCCTGCTAATTCCTCACAAAATGGTAAAAGATGCAAATTAAAATAAAAAAAGTAGAACGTTATTGTAGCCCTAAGAAGGGCTGTTGGGTTCTTTGAGAATCACTCCTGCCTAACAGTAAGCTAATAGAACACCCTAACGCTTTCCCTGACCAGCAGCAGCTCTCTCCCTAGCGGCATCCAGAGACAGAATGATCCGAGCAGCGCGGCCAGCGGCTAGTCTATCCCAGGGTCACCTGATCTGGCCAGCCAACCACTGCTATCGACGTGTAA